>NC_069499.1:1455938412-1456157559 GCF_027579735.1 Bombina bombina | reverse complement strand
TTCCCCCCCCCATTCCTTCTCTTTCTCCCCCCCCTTTTTTCTTCCTTCCCCTTAGTGTCCTTTTTTAGCCTAGTCGCTTGCCTTAGTGAAATCCCATTAGGTGGAGAACCAAGGTAGTTGAAGGATTAGAAAGATAATGGTATTCAGCAGTCCCAGTGTGCAGGGTTGCTGGTGTCTTCACTGGGGTAGGTGGATTCAAGCAGTTGAAAACCAGAAAGTCCCTTAAAAGAAATCAAGTGTATATTATGACTGGATTAAGGAATCCCTCCCCAGACTCAATGACCAGCAAACCAACTATGCAAGTGAATACAGGAAGGAAAAAAGAATGATCCAATCTCACCTACGTTCTTCCAGGATTAACATCTGCTGACAAGGAAGACACAGCCAGATCTTAGCTGTGACCAAACAGCATCGGCATATGTTTGAGGAATTCAAGACTTCGGCATGGAAATCCACATGCTTGCAGCACCAATTAGGGGTAACTCCTGAGGTCCGCAGTAGGAAGGAAGAGATGGAATACTTTGTGCTGGTTACCGGATCATCCCGGGGTCTCCGCGGCCTGGGAGCAGCGCCTCACTGCTTTTTTTCCCCCTTCGATGTCTGTACTCCACCATCTACCTTCGCAGAGCAATCGGAGAAGTTCAGTAGCATGTTAGAGATGCTGTAGTGCCCGGCTCGAGGGATTCAAGGCAAGGGCTGAAGCGTGGTGTGCTGTCTCTCTGCAGCAGGAGAGTCAGGTTGCAGCATCTGTGTGGTGTGACGCTAATCGGAAGGCACCTCTTAGTATTTTATAGATTATAGAAATATGGGATCTAGTTTATTGAGGGGGGTAGTATATAGAACTTCAAGATGGGTGAGGGGGTCTGATGAGGTCAGCTTTATAAGGGTTATTGAATATGGCATGTCATTTTTGTAGGAATATCTCCTTTGTTTAGTATCACATGAACCCGGAATATTTGTAGACATACCTGCAATGATCGGAGATTGTATGGTGTTAGGTTGTAACAAGAGAGGGTTATTGAGAAGCGGGGTGAGGGGGGATGGTTGACTCAAGATTGATTTGTCGGATGCTAAGAGTTTGTCCCATGTTCGTAATGTAGCAGCAAACATAATAATTATAGTTGATTCCCTTTAAAGTGTTTTATAGCACAACAGATTACGCTTCCATTTTATGTACCAATTTACTAGCAAACTATTGAGAACAAAGGATAGGTGTGTCATATAGCAAACTTATATCCACATAGTTAGCAGCCTTGATACAGCTCTCAGAAGATAGCATGATGTTTTATTTTGGAAGCTTCTTATTTAATGACTAGTCCTAAAGCCCGTTCACACGGGCCATTTTTTACAGTACAGCGGTCCCACCCCTTGCTCTCTTTCTCCCCCTCTCTTTCTCTCTCTCCCTCTCCCCCCTCTCTTTTGCTCTCTCTCTCCCCCTCTCTTTTGAGCTCTCTCTCTCCCCCCTCTCTTTTGAGCTCTCTCTCTCCCCCTCTCTTTTGCGCTCTCTCTCTCCCCCTCTCTTTTGTGCTCTCTCTCTCCCCCCTCTCTTTTGCTCTCTCTCTCTCCCCCTCTCTTTGTGCGCTCTCTGTCTCCCCCTCTCTTTGCGCTCTCTCTCTCCCCCATCTCTTTGCGCTCTCTCTCCCCCATCTCTTTTGCGCTCTCTCTCCCCCTCTCCTCCCCTCTCTTTTGCGCTCTCTCCCTCCCCCTCCCCTCTCTCTCTCCCTCCCCTCTCTCCCTCTCTTTTGCGCTCTCTCTCCCCTCTCTTTTGCGCTCTCATCTCCCCCCCTCTTTTGCGCTCTCTCTCCCCCCTCTTTTGCGCTTTCTCACCCCCTCTGTTTTGAGCTCTCTCTCCCCCCTCTCTTTTTGCGCTTCTCTCCCCCCATCTCTTTTGCGCTCTCTCTCTCCCCCCTCTCTTTTGTGCTCTCTCCTCCCTCTCTTTTGCGCTCTCTCTCTCCCCCCTCTTTTGCACTCTCTCCCACCCTCTTTTGCGCTCTCTATCTCTCCCCCCCTCTCTTTTGCGCTCTCTCCCCCTCTCTTTTGCGCTCTCTCCCCCCCTCTCTTTTGCGCTCTCTCTCCCCCCTCTCTTTTGCTCTCTCTCTCCCCCCCTCTCTTTTGCGCTCTCTCCCCCCCTCTCTTTTGTGCTCTCTTTCTCCACCCTCTTTTGCTCTCTCTCTCTCCCCCCCTCTTTTGCTCTCTCTCTCTCCCCTCTCTTTTGCGCTCTCTCCCCCCTCTTTTGCGCTCTCTCTCTCCCCCTCTCTTTTGCGCTCTCTCCCCCTTCTCTTTGCGCTCTCTTCCCCTCTCTTTTGCGCTCTCTCTCCCCCTCTCTTTTGTGCTCTCTCTCTCCCCCCTCTCTTTTGCGCTCTCTCTCCCCCCTCTCTTTTGCGCTCTCTCCCCCCCTCTCTTTGCGCTCTCTTCCCCTCTCTTTTGCACTCTCTCTCCCCCTCTCTTTGGCGCTCTCTCCCCCCCTCTCTTTTGCGCTCTCTCTCCCCCTCTCTTTTGCGCTCTCTGTCTCCCCCTCTCTTTTGCGCTCTCTCTCTCCTCCATCTCTTTTGCGCTCTCTCTCCCCCATCTCTTTTGCACTCTCTCCCCCTCTCTCTCCCCTCTCTTTTGCGCTCTCTCTCTCCCCTCTCTTTTGTGCTCTCTCTCTCCCCCATCTCTTTTGCGCTCTCTCTCTCCCCTCTCTTTTGCTCTCTATCCCCCCTCTCTTTTGCGCTCTCTCTCCCCTCTCTCTTTTGCACTCTTTCCCCCTCTCTTTTGCGCTCTCTCTCCCCCATCTCTTTTGCACTCTCTCTCCCCCCTCTCTTTTGCGCTCTCTCCCCCCTCTCTTTTGCGCTCTTTCCCCCTCTCTTTTGTGCTCTCTCTCTCCCCCCTCTTTTGCGCTCTCTCTCTCCCCCCCTCTTTTGCGCTCTCTCTCTCCCCCCCTCTCTTTTGCGCTCTCTCCCCCCTCTCTTTTGCGCTCTCTCTCCCCCCTTCTTTTGCTCTCTCTCCCCCCTCTCTTTTGCGCTCTCTCTCCCCCTCTCTCTTTTGCACTCTCTCCCCCTCTCTTTTGTGCTCTCTCTCCCCCTCTCTTTGTGCTCTCTCTCTCTCTCTCCCCCCTTCTTTTGCTCTCACTCTATCTCACCCTCTCTTTTGCGCTCTCTCTCCCCCCTCTTTTGCGCTCTCTCTTTCCCCCTCTCTTTTGCGCTCTCTCCCCCCTCTCTTTTGCGCTTTCTCTCTTCCCCTCTCTTTTGCTCTCTCTCACTCTCCCCCCCCCTCTCTCTCTTCCCCCTCTCTCTTTCTCTCTCCCCCTCTCTATCTCTCTCCCCTCCTTTCTCTCTCTCTCCCTTCCTTTCTCTCTCTCTCTATCCCCTCTCTATCGTGCAACCGTGCCTGGCCATGCCCCCTTCATGCCCGGCCACACCCCCTTCACGCGGCCACGCCACCTGGTCACGCCCACTTCTGCCTCAGATCAGCTAGGGACTCAAAGGCCAGGTGTGTTTGTCCTCGTGCTGTCTATACTGTGCATGACAGCTTCGGACAAACACACTTGGCCTTTTATATTATAGGATTTGCAGTAATCCAAATGTAATGTTTTGTGCTCTCTCTCTCCCCCTCTCTTTTGCTCTCTCTCTCCCCCTCTCTTTTGCGCTCTCTGTCTCCCCCTCTCTTTTGCGCTCTCTCTCTCCTCCTTCTCTTTTGCGCTCTCTCTCCCCCATCTCTTTTGCGCTCTCTCCCCCCTCTCTCCCCTCTCTTTTGCGCTCTCTCTCCCCCCCTCTCTCTCTCCCCTCTCTTTTGCACTCTCTCTCTCCTCTCTTTTGCGCTCTCTCTCCCCTCTCTTTTGCGCTCTCTCTCCCCCCTCTTTTGCGCTCTCTCTCCCCCCTCTTTTGCGCTTTCTCCCCCCCTCTGTTTTGAGCTCTCTCTCCCCCCTCTCTTTTGCGCTTTCTCTCCCCCCATCTCTTTTGCACTCTCTCTCCCCCCTCTCTTTTGTGCTCTCTCCTCCCTCTCTTTTGCGCTCTCTCTCTCCCCCCTCTTTTGCACTCTCTCCCCCCCCTCTTTTGCGCTCTCTATCTCTCCCCCCCTCTCTTTTGCGCTCTCTCCCCCTCTCTTTTGCGCTCTCTCCCCCCCTCTCTTTTGCGCTCTCTCTCCCCCCTCTCTTTTGCTCTCTCTCTCCCCCCTCTCTTTTGCGCTCTCTCCCCCCCTCTCTTTTGTGCTCTCTCTCTCCACCCTCTTTTGCTCTCTCTCTCTCCCCCCTCTTTTGCTCTCTCTCTCTCCCCTCTCTTTTGCGCTCTCTCCCCCCTCTTTTGCGCTCTCTCTCTCCCCCTCTCTTTTGCGCTCTCTCCCCCTTCTCTTTGCGCTCTCTTCCCCTCTCTTTTGCGCTCTCTCTCCCCCTCTCTTTTGTGCTCTCTCTCTCCCCCCTCTCTTTTGCGCTCTCTCTCCCCCTCTCTTTTGTGCTCTCTGTCTCCCCCTCTCTTTTGCGCTCTCTCCCCCCTCTCTTTGCGCTCTCTTCCCCTCTCTTTTGCACTCTCTCTCCCCCTCTCTTTGGCGCTCTCTCTCTCCCCCCTCTCTTTTGCGCTCTCTCTCCCCCTCTCTTTTGCGCTCTCTGTCTCCCCCTCTCTTTTGCGCTCTCTCTCTCTCCTCCATCTCTTTTGCGCTCTCTCTCCCCCATCTCTTTTGCACTCTCTCCCCCCTCTCTCTCCCCTCTCTTTTGCGCTCTCTCTCTCCCCTCTCTTTTGTGCTCTCTCTCTCCCCCATTTCTTTTGCGCTCTCTCTCTCCCCTCTCTTTTGCTCTCTATCCCCCCTCTCTTTTGCGCTCTCTCTCCCACCTATCTTTTGCACTCTTTCCCCCTCTCTTTTGCGCTCTCTCTCCCCCATCTCTTTTGCACTCTCTCTCCCCCCTCTCTTTTGCGCTCTCTCCCCCCCTCTCTTTTGCGCTCTTCCCCCTCTCTTTTGTGCTCTCTCTCTCCCCCCTCTTTTGCGCTCTCTCTCCCCCCCCTCTTTTGCGCTCTCTCTCCCCCCTCTCTTTTGCGCTCTCTCCCCCCTCTCTTTTGCGCTCTCTCTCCCCCCTTCTTTTGCTCTCTCTCCCCCCCTCTCTTTTGCGCTCTCTCTCCCCCTCTCTCTTTTGCACTCTCTCCCCCTCTCTTTTGTGCTCTCTCTCCCCCTCTCTTTTGTGCTCTCTCTCTCTCCCCCTTCTTTTGCTCTCACTCTATCTCACCCTCTCTTTTGCGCTCTCTCTCCCCCCTCTTTTGCGCTCTCTCTTTCCCCCTCTCTTTTGCGCTCTCTCCCCCCTCTCTTTTGCGCTTTCTCTCTTTTGCTCTCTCTCACTCTCCCCCCCCCCTCTCTCTCTCCCCCCTCTCTCTTTCTCTCTCCCCCTCTCTATCTCTCTCCCCTCCTTTCTCTCTCTCTCCCTTCCTTTCTCTCTCTCTCTATCCCCTCTCTATCGTGCGACCGTGCCTGGCCATGCCCCCTTCATGCCCGGCCACACCCCCTTCACGCGGCCACGCCACCTGGTCACGCCCACTTCTGCCTCAGATCAGCTAGGGACTCAAAGGCCAGGTGTGTTTGTCCTCGTGCTGTCTATACTGTGCATGACAGCTTCGGACAAACACACTTGGCCTTTTATATTATAGGATTTGCAGTAATCCAAATGTAATGTGATAAAATCATTGATGAGTATGAAGATATTCTGAGAGATTTACTTACTTAATCTTGGCTTAATTTTTAAGATAAAAGAAACACCTGCTGTTTTTGAGAAAAGTTCACAATCAAGATGATACACTTGATCTGAGGTCTGCAACTGCAATCATCTGTATTTATAGAACAATTGTTGACTTGGTTACAATCTTGTTATTATTAGATGCATTCCAGGGAAGCAGTACACCTAAAGATACTCCCTGATTTGATAATCAGTATACTTGCTTCATCCACTGTTCTTCTGTTTCTGCTCTATTTTAGATATCAAACTTAAATTTTAGTCAGATAAACAAGACCCAGAGTTTTGCCTCTTTTGTCTATATCAAATGGGATAATTTGTGTAAAGCTCAGAGCATGTATCATGAAAAGTTTTCAAGTTGTGAAATATTTGTATTCCACCTGGGTGTTAAAGTCCTCCATGAGTTAGTGATTCTAAAGTTTAATGAATTACTGCCCAGTATCTAAAAAATTATCTTTAAAAACAAGGGCACTTTAATTCATTAAACTTCACAAAGATACTTCAACAACTTATCTGTAAGATCATTTGTACTTTTTACTTTATTTTATTTTATGTTATATATCTTTTGTTTTGTACATTTTTTTTAGCATGTATTGAGCAGATCGATGACGAATCTGGCTTCCTCTAATTGTTGCATGCCGCACTAGCTGGACGCCAAAGGGGGAATGCAAGGATTGGAGGAAGCCGGATTCGTCATCGATCTGCTCAATACAGTAGGAGATGGAGGGCGTGTCTGGGTGATGGCCATGACCAGCAGCAAAATTAGAGGCTCTGAATGGGACATGGCTAATCCGCTGAATATCTCTACCTAAGCCCGTCATCTATCATAAAGACTAATGACAGTTGTGAGGGGTGTAATTCCTGTATCAAATGATACCGCCTTTATGCTGTCTAGGTTAACAGAGACTTTAATCCGAAACGTCAACTGTTTTCGGGCTGCGGCCTAGCAAAAAAAAACGCAACAGCCCTCCCCTGATGGTCCAAATAAAGCAGGAGTCACTAGCTATATGTCTCTGACTATCTTTGCACTGTAACTATAGTAATGATATGGACAGTACCTTATAGAACATCCTATTGCTAGTTGAGAAAGCGTCATGAAGGCGGTAGAGAGTGAGACATAGGAGAAAAATATGCTAGATCGGATGGCACAACATTTTAAGCAGCTGAAAAACGATCTCAGATCGACACTTCACTAAATATCGACAAACCCTACAACCACCTACGTGGTGTGTACAGAAAAGTCCTTCATCTCCTATATCGACCGCCATCATGTGGATGAACAGACAGGGATGGACGATCCCATGGCACGATAAGCACACACTTCCTTTTTGACCATGCAGCAAAAAATTGCTGCTAGAGCTGGAGACTACAACATGGAGAAACCTGGACGAATCTATAGATCGAAAGACTGGAGTTCAGCCCCAGTGACATCGGGTGGCAGTCTTCCTAACCTACCTTTGTTCCTCCCCAAATATGGTATGGCTCTCCAGCTGGTCCACTATGCTACCAGGGCCGCTTGAGCAGCTCTGCAATATTTGAAGAAAAAATGCACATGCTGCAGTGGATGGATGATATACTTGAGTTCAACAGATCAGAAATCGGGTAGGAAATTGCTTGGAGTACCATCCATTTCCCTTTTGGGTGACTGCTAGATATTATGTAGGACTTGTCCTGGAATTCAGATCTAGCATGAGACTCTCAAACTTCCCTGCAGAGGACTTTCACTTTATTATTTATATATGCCTTTTACTCAATTTAAAATCACACATCCATGCGCACTGCAGGACCTGTCTCCAAACCTGTTTATTTTTAGTTCTACAACCAGGTATATTATTGCTAATGCCCTGACTATGTTACTCTATCTCGTTTAAAATTAGTATATTATGCTACTTGCAAGTATCACCAATTACTAAACCTGTTTTAAATTTTAGTCCTGTTACATAGTTATTCTGAACATAAATACTGTGGTTGCTAATATACGCCTAGATTACGAGTGTTGTCGGTAAAAACTTGCGGAGCTAACGCTCCTTTTTCTTCTGTTATGTGTGATCAGTCCACGGGTCATCATTACTTCTGGGATATAACTCCTCCCCAACAGGAAATGCAAGAGGATTCACCCAGCAGAGCTGCATATAGCTCCTCCCCTCTACGTCAGTCCCAGTCATTCTCTTGCACCCAACGACTAGATAGGATGTGTGAGAGGACTATGGTGATTATACTTAGTTTTTATGACTTCAATCAAAAGTTTGTTATTTTAAAATAGCACCGGAGCGTGTTATTACTTCTCTGGCAGAGTTTGAGGAAGAATCTGTCAGAGTTTTTTACTATGATTTTAACCGGAGTAGTTAAGATCATATTGCTGTTCTCGGCCATCTGAGGGAGGTAAAGGCTTCAGATCAGGGGACAGCGGGCAGATGAATCTGCATTGAGGTATGTAGCAGTTTTTATTTTCTGAATGGAATTGATGAGAAAATCCTGCCATACCGTTAAAATGACATGTATGTATACACTTCAGTATTCTGGGGATGGTATTTCACCGGAACTACTCTGTTAAAGGTCACTAATCCTTTTTAATAACTATTTATCATGTTAAACGTTTTTGCTGGAATGTAGAATCGTTTACATTGCTGAGGTACTGTGTGAATAAATATTTGGGCATTATTTTCCACTTGGCAGTTTTTTTGCTTTAATTGTGACAGTTTCGTTTCTCTTCACTGCTGTGTGGGAGAGGGAGGGGCCGTTTTTGGCGCTCTTTGCTACGCATCAAAAAATACCAGTCAGTTACTTTTATATTTCCTGCATGATCCGGTTCATCTCTGATAGATCTCAGGGGTCTTCAAACTTCTTTGAAGGGAGGTAAATTCTCTCAGCAGAGCTGTGAGAATTCTTATAGTGACTGTGAATAAAAACGTTGCTTTGTATTTTTTATGTCAAATTTAATTATTGTTATTTTACTAATGGGAACAAACCTTTGCTAAAAGTTTTGTTGTTTTAAAGTTTGATGCTATAACTGTTTTTCAGTTCATTATTTCAACTGTCATTTAATCGTTAGTACCTCTTTGAGGCACAGTACGTTTTTTGCTAAAAAAGATTATAACCAAGTTGTAAGTTTTTTGCTAGTGTGTTAAACATGTCTGACTCAGAGGAAGATATCTGTGTCATTTGTTCCAATGCCAAGGTGGAGCCCAATAGAAATTTATGTACTAACTGTATTGATGCTACTTTAAATAGAAGTCAATCTGTACAATGTGAACAAATTTCACCAAACAGCGAGGGGAGAGTTATGCCGACTAACTCGCCTCACGCGGCAGTACCTGCATCTCCCGCCCGGGAGGTGCGTGATATTTTGGCGCCTAGTACATCTGGGCGGCCATTACAGATAACATTACAAGATATGGCTACTGTTATGACTGAAGTTTTGTCTAAATTACCAGAACTAAGAGGCAAACGTGATCACTCTGGGGTGAGAACAGAGTGCGCTGACAATGCTAGGGCCATGTCTGATACTGCGTCACAGCTCGCAGAGCATGAGGACGGAGAGCTTCATTCTGTGGGTGACGGTTCTGATCCAAACAGATTGGACTCAGATATTTCAAATTTTAAATTTAAATTGGAGAACCTCCGTGTATTACTAGGGGAGGTCTTAACAGCTCTCAACGATTGTAACACCGTTGCAATACCAGAGAAACTGTGTAGGTTGGATAAATACTTTGCGGTACCGGCGAGTACTGACGTTTTTTCCTATACCTAAGAGACTAACTGAAATTGTTACTAAGGAGTGGGATAGACCCGGTGTGCCGTTCTCACCCCCTCCAATATTTAGAAAGATGTTTCCAATAGACGCCACCACTCGGGACTTATGGCAAACGGTCCCCAAGGTGGAGGGAGCAGTTTCTACTTTAGCTAAGCGTACCACTATCCCGGTGGAGGATAGCTGTGCTTTCTCAGATCCAATGGATAAAAAATTAGAGGGTTACCTTAAGAAAATGTTTGTTCAACAAGGTTTTATATTACAACCCCTTGCATGTATCGCGCCGATTACGGCTGCGGCAGCATTTTGGATTGAGTCGCTTGAAGAGAACCTTAGTTCATCTACGCTAGACGACATTACGGACAGGCTTAGAGTCCTTAAACTAGCTAATTCCTTCATTTCGGAGGCCGTAGTACATTTAACCAAACTTACGGCTAAGAACTCAGGATTCGCCATACAGGCACGTAGGGCGCTGTGGCTAAAATCCTGGTCAGCTGATGTTACTTCTAAGTCCAAATTACTTAATATACCTTTCAAGGGGCAGTCTTTATTTGGGCCCGGTTTGAAAGAGATTATCGCTGACATTACAGGAGGTAAGGGCCACGCCCTACCTCAAGACAAAGCCAAAGCTAAGGCTAGACAGTCTAATTTTCGTCCCTTTCGGAACTTCAAAACAGGAGCAGCATCAACCTCCACTGCACCAAAACAGGAAGGAGCTGTTGCTCGTTACAGGCAAGGCTGGAAGCCTAACCAGTCCTGGAACAAGAGCAAGCAGGCCAGGAAACCTGCTGCTGCCCCAAAGACAGCATGAACCGAGAGCCCCCGATCCGGGACCGGATCTAGTGGGGGGCAGACTCTCTCTCTTCGCCCAGGCCTGGGCAAGAGATGTTCAGGATCCCTGGGCACTAGAGATCATATCTCAGGGATACCTTCTAGACTTCAAATTATCTCCCCCAAGAGGGAGATTTCATCTGTCAAGGTTGTCAACAAACCAGATAAAGAAAGAAGCGTTTCTACGCTGCGTACAAGATCTGTTAATAATGGGAGTGATCCATCCGGTTCCGCGGTCGGAACAAGGACAAGGGTTCTACTCAAACCTGTTTGTGGTTCCCAAAAAAGAGGGAACTTTCAGGCCAATCTTAGATTTAAAGATTCTAAACAAATTCCTAAGAGTTCCATCGTTCAAAATGGAAACTATTCGGACAATCTTACCCATGATCCAAGAGGGTCAGTACATGACCACAGTGGATTTAAAGGATGCTTACCTTCACATACCGATCCACAAAGATCATCACCGGTATCTAAGGTTTGCCTTCTTAGACAGGCACTACCAGTTTGTAGCTCTTCCATTCGGATTGGCTACGGCTCCAAGAATCTTCACAAAGGTTCTGGGTGCCCTTCTGGCGGTACTAAGACCGCGAGGGATTTCGGTAGCTCCATACCTAGACGACATTCTAATACAAGCTTCAAGCTTTCAAACTGCCAAGTCTCATACAGAGTTAGTTCTGGCATTTCTAAGGTCGCATGGATGGAAAGTGAACGAAAAGAAGAGTTCTCTTTTTCCTCTCACAAGAGTTCCATTCTTGGGGACTCTTATAGATTCTGTAGAAATGAAGATTTACCTGACAGAGGACAGGTTAACAAAGCTTCAAAATGCATGCCGTGTCCTTCATTCCATTCAACACCCGTCAGTAGCTCAATGCATGGAGGTGATCGGCTTAATGGTAGCGGCAATGGACATAGTACCTTTTGCACGCCTACACCTCAGACCTCTGCAATTATGCATGCTAAGTCAGTGGAATGGGGATTACTCAGATTTGTCCCCTACTCTGAATCTGAATCAAGAGACCAGAAATTCTCTTCTATGGTGGCTTCATCGGCCACACCTGTCCAGGGGGATGCCATTCAGCAGGCCAGACTGGACAATTGTAACAACAGACGCCAGCCTACTAGGTTGGGGCGCTGTCTGGAATTCTCTGAAGGCTCAGGGACTATGGAATCAGGAGGAGAGTCTCCTTCCAATAAACATTCTGGAATTGAGGGCAGTTCTCAATGCCCTTCTAGCTTGGCCCCAATTAACAACTCGGGGGTTCATCAGGTTTCAGTCGGACAACATCACGACTGTAGCTTACATCAACCATCAGGGAGGGACAAGAAGCTCCCTAGCAATGGTGGAAGTATCAAAGATAATTCGCTGGGCAGAGTCTCACTCTTGCCACCTGTCAGCAATCCACATCCCGGGAGTGGAGAACTGGGAGGCGGATTTCTTGAGTCGCCAGACTTTTCATCCGGGGGAGTGGGAACTTCATCCGGAGGTCTTTGCCCAAATACTTCGACGTTGGGGCAAACCAGAGATAGATCTCATGGCGTCTCGCCAGAACGCCAAACTTCCTCGCTACGGGTCCAGATCCAGGGATCCGGGAGCGGTTCTGATAGATGCTTTGACAGCACCTTGGAACTTCGGGATGGCTTATGTGTTTCCACCCTTTCCGCTGCTTCCTCGATTGATTGCCAAAATCAAGCAGGAGAGAGCATCAGTGATTCTAATAGCGCCTGCATGGCCACGCAGGACTTGGTATGCAGATCTAGTGGACATGTCATCCTGTCCGCCTTGGTCTCTACCTCTAAGACAGGACCTTCTGATACAGGGTCCATTCAAACATCAAAATCTAACTTCTCTGAAGCTGACTGCTTGGAAATTGAACGTTTGATTTTATCGAAACGTGGTTTTTCTGAGTCGGTTATTGATACCCTGATACAGGCTAGGAAGCCTGTTACCAGAAAGATTTACCATAAAATATGGCGTAAATACCTATACTGGTGCGAATCCAAACATTACTCCTGGAGTAAGGTTAGGATCTCTAGGATATTGTCTTTTCTACAAGAAGGGTTAGAAAAGGGTTTATCAGCTAATTCATTAAAGGGACAGATTTCAGCTCTGTCCATCTTGTTACACAGGCGTCTGTCAGAAAATCCAGACGTCCAGGCTTTTTGTCAGGCTTTAGCTAGGATCAAGCCTGTGTTTAAAGCTGTTGCTCCGCCATGGAGTTTAAACTTAGTTCTTAACGTTTTACAGGGTGTTCCATTTGAACCCCTTCATTCCATTGATATAAAATTGTTATCTTGGAAAGTTCTGTTTTTAATGGCTATTTCCTCGGCTCGAAGAGTCTCTGAGTTATCAGCCTTACATTGTGATTCTCCTTATCTGATTTTTCACTCAGACAAGGTAGTTCTGCGTACTAAACCTGGGTTCTTACCTAAGGTGGTCACTAACAGGAATATCAATCAAGAGATTGTTGTTCCATCCTTGTGTCCAAATCCTTCTTCAAAGAAGGAACGTCTTCTACACAATCTGGATGTAGTTCGTGCCCTCAAGTTCTACTTGCAGGCAACTAAAGATTTTCGCCAAACTTCTTCCCTGTTTGTCGTTTATTCTGGACAGAGGAGAGGTCAAAAAGCTTCTGCTACCTCTCTCTCTTTTTGGCTTCGTAGCATAATACGTTTAGCCTATGAGACTGCTGGTCAGCAGCCTCCTGAAAGAATTACAGCTCACTCCACTAGAGCTGTGGCTTCCACTTGGGCCTTTAAGAATGAGGCCTCTGTTGAACAGATTTGCAAGGCTGCAACTTGGTCTTCGCTTCATACTTTTTCCAAATTTTACAAATTTGACACTTTTGCTTCTTCGGAGGCTATTTTTGGGAGAAAGGTTCTTCAGGCAGTGGTTCCTTCTATATAATGAGCCTGCCTATCCCTCCCGTCATCCGTGTACTTTTGCTTTGGTATTGGTATCCCAGAAGTAATGATGACCCGTGGACTGATCACACATAACAGAAGAAAACATAATTTATGCTTACCTGATAAATTCCTTTCTTCTGTTGTGTGATCAGTCCACGGCCCGCCCTGTTTTAAGGCAGGTAAATATCTTTTAAATTATACTCCAGTCACCACTTCACCCTTGGTTACTCCTTTCTCGTTGATTCTTGGTCGAATGACTGGGACTGACGTAGAGGGGAGGAGCTATATGCAGCTCTGCTGGGTGAATCCTCTTGCATTTCCTGTTGGGGAGGAGTTATATCCCAGAAGTAATGATGACCCGTGGACTGATCACACAACAGAAGAAAGGAATTTATCAGGTAAGCATAAATTATGTTTTTTTCCAGCGCTCACTTTAAACAACGCTGGTATTACGAGTTTTCTGAATGGCTGCGTTAGCCTCAGAAAAGTGAGCTTTGAGCGGTAAGCTGGAAAAACGTGCTCGTGCACGATTTCCCCATAGGATACAATGGGGCTGAGCTTGCTAAAAAAATAAACTAACACCTGCAAAAAAGCAGCGTTCAGCTCCTAACGCAGCCCCATTGTTTCCTATGGGGAAACACTTTCTAAGTCTACACCTAACACCCTAACATGAACCTTGAGTCTAAACACCCATAACCTTACACTTATTAACCCCTAATTTGATGCCCCGACATCGTCGCCACCTGTATTATACTATTAACTCCTAATCTGCTGCTCCGGACACCGCCACCACCTACATTATACTTATGAACCCCTAATCTACTGCCCCCAACAACGCCGACACCTACATTATATTTATTAACCCCTAATCTGCCCCCCCAACGTTGCCGCCACCTACCTACACTTATTAGCCCCTAATCTGCCGACCCGACATCCCCGCCACTATAATAAATGTATTAACCCCTAACCCGCCACACTCCTGCCTCGCAAACACTATAATACATTTTATTAACCCCTAATCTGCCCTCCCTAACATCGCCGCCACCTACCTACAATTATTAACCCCTAATCTCCCGCCCCCAACGTCGCCGCTACTATAATAAAGTTATTAACCCCTAAACCTAAGTCTAACCCTAACCCTAACATCCCCCTAAGTTAAATATAATTTAAAGAAATCTAAATAAATTTACTATAATTAAATAAATTATTCCTATTTAAAAATAAATACTTACCTATTAAATAAACCATAAGATAGCTACAATATAACTAATAGTTACATTGTAGCTATTTTAGGATTTATATTTATTTTATAGGCAACTTTGTATTTATTTTAACTAGGTACAATAGCTATTAAATAGTTAATAACTATTTAATAGCTAACTAGTTAAAATAATTACAAAATTACCTGTAAAATAAATCCTAACCTAAGTTACAAATACACCTAACACTACACTATCAATAAATTAATTAAATAAATAAACTACAATTATCTAAACTAAAATACAATTAAATAAACTAAACTACAAAAAACAAACACTAAATTACAAAAAATAAAAAAATATTACAAGAATTTTAATCTAATTACACCTAATCTAAGCCCCCTAATAAAATAAAAAAGCCCCCCAAAATAATAAAATTCCCTACCCTATACTAAATTACAAAAGTAATCAGCTCTTTTACCAGCCCTTAAAAGGGCTTTTTGCGGGGCATTGCCCCAAAGTAATCAGCTCTTTTACCTGTAAAAAAAAATACAAGACCCCCCCAACATTACAACCCACACACCCCTACTCTAAAACCCACCCGATCCCCCCTTAAAGAAACCTAACACTACCCCATTGAAGATCACCCTACCTTGAGCCGTGTTCACCCAGCCGGGCACCAATGGTCATCCGATCCGTCCAGAAGTGTTCATCCGATGGGGCAGAAGAGGACATCCGGACCGGCAGAAGTCTTCATCTGATCGGGGCAGAAGAGGTCCTCCATCCAGCAGAAGTCTTCATCCAAGCAGCATCTTCTATCTTTATCCATCCGGAGCTGTGGTATTCTGAGCTTCGTATTTAAGTAAACAAGTATTTGCACATTGGTTATAAAGGTTAGCTCTAAAATTAGAGCTTGTTGCTCTTTTTTGTAGTAATCAGAAAACAACTTCTATGTAGCCTGATTAAACAATATGAGACATTTAATATATGATGAATTTGTATATTAACTACTGACTTAAGTGTTAATAAATATAAGGAATATTTAATATAATATATATCTTATGTTCAAGATATATATATATATAACCGGAGGCCACAGATGAAAAAGAAATACTGACAAGCTCAGAATCTGAATTGGTAGAAACAAATGATTCTTCTTACTTCACGCAATCACACACAGCCTAAAATATTTACAAGTTCAGACATTCCACAGACATACAATGTTTGTTCATATTGGATGTTGCAGGTAATAGGAGATGCCCAATAATTCAGTATGGTAACAAAAACAAGCAGGTAAGAAGTTTAAAGGCTTTAGCATTGTTCGTATACGTTACCACCTTGAGGACCGTGATATTTCTGTTACCGCATTGGAAGATCCGTGTTTGGAGAGGCAGCGTGTGTGAATGCGGCTTACTTCCGGGGTAGCGGTGAAAAAGTAGATCCGGCCGTTGAATGATCCAAAGTCGGTAATGACAAAGTAACGATTTGAGCATAAGAGATTCAAGACGCAGCTAGAGTAAACAAAGTAAACCACCTTGCACAGGATACAAGCAATAGGAGACCTGAGATAAGGAAAGCTACACTAGAGTAGCTAAGACTTCAATAATCAGGCAGTAAATGAGTGTTACAGGTAGTCCTTATATAGGGTGGAGACCAAATAGGAGGGGTTATAGTTAAAGGTATACCACATCTCCCCCCCTTCAAGGAAGCACCCCAGGGGTTTCCAAACTAGGTTTCTCAGGATAGCGGCGATGAAAATTTCGTAGAAGACGGGGAGTGTGAAGATCAGAATGAAGCTGCCAAGAGTTATCCTCCGAACCATAACCTTTCCATTTCACAAGATACTCTAACCTCTTCCTATGGATCCTAGAATCCAATACAGCTTCAACTTCATACTCCTCTCGATCATCAACGAGTATTGGAGGTGGTCGAGACAAGGAGAGAGACTGAGGTGAAGGAAGATATGGCTTTAACAGAGAGACATGAAAAGAGGGGTGAATCTTAAAATCCTGGGGAAGCTCTAATCTCACAGCATTGAGGTTGATTATTTTAGAAATCTTAAAAGGACCCAAATATTGATTTGCTAACTTTTTGCTAGGAACTGACAGTTTGAGATTCTTTGTCGAGAGTAGTACCAAATCTCCAATCTGATAAGCCGGGCTAGCAGTGTGATGGGTATCATATAACCTTTTTTGATAATCTTTAGCTTCCGAAAGATGTTTTTTCAGGATGTTAAGTCTTTCTTGTAGGGTAGTTGCGAAATCCAATGCTGAGGGAGAGTTCACTTGTTGAGAGGACAATGAAATAGTAGTAGGATGATATCCATAAGTAACGAAGAATGGGGATAGTTTAGTAGATGTAGAAGTAGTATTGTTATAACAGAATTCAGCCAAAGGTAAATAGGATGACCAGTCATCCTGCAGATGAGATATATAACAACGAAGATATTGCTCAAGGGTTTGGTTGAGTCGTTCTGTAAGGCCATTTGTCTGAGGGTGAAAAGCAGTCGAGTATCTAGAATCAATTTTGATTAACTTACATAGGGATCTCCAAAAATTAGAGGTAAACTGTGTACCACGATCAGTTATTATAACTTTGGGCAGTCCATGTAAGCGAACTATGTTGTCTAGGAAAACGTGAGCTGTAGTGAAAGCTGTAGGGAGACCTTTTAGGGGAATGTAATGAGCCAGTCTTGTTAAATGATCAATGACAACTAAAATAGTATTGTAATGGTGGGATTCAGGTAACTCGACAATAAAGTCCATTGATATGGTACTCCAGGGTTTGTCAGGAATAGGCAGAGGAGATAAAAGACCTGATGGTCTTTTGTGTGTTAACTTGTTTCTGGCACAGGTATCACAATGTTTTACATAGTTTGTAATATAGGTATCCATGAGTGGCCACCAATAATTTCTCCTGGTTAGGTCTATAGTTTTAGAAATACCTGGATGGCCTGCTAGTGTCCCGTCATGGGTTTGTTTAAGAATAGAAGATCTAATTTGTTTGGGGATATATAGTTTAGAATTATGATAGAAAAGACCAGTCTTGGAATCTTTTTGACAGTCTATTCCATGTGGTGGTTCATGTTTTAATTCTTTTAAGATCTCCTCTTCTAAAGGTGTTAATAAACCTATAATTTTTTCTTTTGGAATGATTTGGTAAATTTGATTATGAGTGTCTTGTTCATGTAATCTAGAGAGGGCATCGGCTTTGGTATTTAAATGTCCTGGTCTGTAGGTTAAGAGAAAATCGAAACGATCAAAAAATATAGACCATCTTGCTTGTCTTGCAGACAAGGTCTTACTTGTTTTTAGAAATTCAAGATTTTTATGGTCAGTATAAATCTTAAAAGGTAGCTTAGAACCTTCTAATAAATGTCTCCAATGATCTAGAGCACGTTTTATAGCTAGAAGTTCTTTATCTCCTATGCTATAGTTTTTCTCAGCACTAGTTAACATTTTTGAGTAGAAAGCAATAGGATGAATCTCAGTCTTGTTCTTATCTTGTTGTGATAAAACTGCACCGATACCTGAGTCGGATGCATCTACTTCAAGGATAAATTCTGAATCGAAATCTGGCATAACTAGAATGGGAGCTGTAGTAAAATTTTCTTTCAATTTATTAAAGGCAAGACTAGCGGAGTCCACTTAAATCTTTGTTTTTCACTAGTGAGTGTTGTTAATGGTTTAACGATTGAAGAGAAATTTTTTATAAACTTCCTATAAAAATTCGCAAAACCAATGAATCGTTGTACAGATTTTGTGGAAGTAGGAGTAGGCCAATTTAGAATTGCTGATACCTTCTCTGGATCCATTTGAATTTTGTTGGGACTGATGATGTAACCCAAGAATTTTATTTCTGTGACATGAAAGGAACATTTTTCCAGTTTAGCATATAGTTTGTGTTCTTTTAAACGAGTTAATACCCAGCGTACATGTTTTTCATGCTCTTGAGGTGTTCTAGAATAAATTAATATGTCGTCAAGGTATATTATGACACAAACGTCTATCAGGTCACGAAAGATCTCATTTATAAAAAACTGAAAAGTTGCCGGAGCATTACTCAGACCAAAAGGCATTACATTATATTGGAAAAGGCCATATCTGGTCCTGAATGCCGTTTTCCATTCGTGACCTTCTTTAATTCTAATCAAATTATAAGCTCCCTTTAAATCTAATTTGGTGTAAATAGTTGCACCAGTTAGACGTTCCAAAAGTTCAGGTATTAAAGGTAACGGGTATCTGTTTTTTATTGTGATGTTATTTAATGCTCTATAATCAATAATAGGTCTTATGGTACCATCCTTGTTTCTTACTAGAAACATACCTGCAGCTGCAGGGGATGTGGAGTGTGAAATAAATCCCTTATGTAAATTTTCGTCTAAGTAGTTTCTTATATACTGGAGTTCCTCTTGAGAGAGGGGATAGATCTTACCATGAGGGATTTTGGAACCAGGTATTATATCGATAGGACAGTCAAACTCCCTATGAGGTGGAAGGTTTTCTGCCTCTTTTAAATTAAATACATCTGCCAAATCCTGATAACACGAGGGTAAACCAATATCAAGTGACGCTATGGTTTGATGTGGATAACAAGTTTGGGAACAAAAAGCAGAATCTAATGTTACCTTATTTGAAACCCAATTTATGTGAGGGTTGTGTTTCTTCAACCAAGGATAGCCTAGGATGAGAGTATGCTGATGTATGGTTATGAGATCAAAAGATAAATATTCAGTGTGTCCCTGCAATGATGTTACAAGCAGGGGAATAGTATGATGTGTAATAGGTCCTTGTTCTATTAATGAACCATCTATCAGCTTAATAGATACAGGATTTTGTTTACAAATAGTAGGTATTCGATTTTTATTTACATAAGTGGAATCAATGTAATTTCCGGATGCTCCTGAATCAATTAATGCCTTGGTTTGGATATTTTTCTGGTCCCACTGTAGAGAAATAGACAAAGTCATGTGTGTATCATTAGCTATGCTGTAAATAAAGTCACTGGTTTTTTTCTTACCATTCTTTTGTTTTTTCAACAAAGGACAAGTAGATACTACATGTTCTTTTTGAGCACAATATAAACAGAGATTTTCCAACCTCCTTCTAATTTTTTCCTCTGGTGGCAGAGGTCCTCTAAGTACACCAATCTCCATAGGGGTAGCACTGCCATGAGCTTTGTCATGACTTGTTGTGACTTGGTAAGGTCTTCTATATGAGGTATCATTAGAGGCCTTTTCTGCCCTCCTTTCTCTCAAACGACGATCTAAAGATGTACTTAATTTAATAAGACCATCAAGGGTATCTGGGATCTCAAGACGTGAAAGTTCATCTTTGAGTGTTTCAGATAAACCTAAACGATATTGATTTTTCAAACTGATTTCATTCCACTGAGAGTCCTCTGCCCACATCTGAAACTCAGTGGTATAATCCTCCACATTTCTCTTACCTTGTTTTAAAGACCTCAATCTCATTTCAGCATTTATTTGAGAATTTGAGTCTTGATATAGACTAGTTAAAGCAGAAAAAAAATCTTGTAATGAATCCAGGATATTGTTATTGTTTTCAAAAAACCTATTAGCCCAAGTCCTGGGTTCACCTTGTAGGAAAGATATTGTGGTACAAACTTTAATCCGCTCAGTATGATAAGTCTTAGGTCTAAGAGAAAATAATAAATTACAGGCATTCTTAAATTCCCTGAACTCAGAACGTTTCCCTGAAAAAGGTTGTGGATAATTAATATGAGGTTCAGGTGGGTCATGAGGCTTTTGTGTAACAAAATCTTTAACTATAGTTTTCAGTGCAGCATTTTCAGTCTGCACTTCTGTCACAGCTCTTGCTAAATAATCAAGTTTAAGGTAAACATTATTAAACTCCTTTTTTATTTCATTAGGATCCATAATGTTTAATTAATTCAAAATTCGGTTTTTTGAGGGCCTGATTATTATGTGGTATTCTGAGCTTCGTATTTAAGTAAACAAGTATTTGCACATTGGTTATAAAGGTTAGCTCTAAAATTAGAGCTTGTTGCTCTTTTTCGTAGTAATCAGAAAACAACTTCTATGTAGCCTGATTAAACAATATGAGACATTTAATATATGATGAATTTGTATATTAACTACTGACTTAAGTGTTAATAAATATAAGGAATATTTAATATAATATATATCTTATGTTCAAGATATATATATATATAACCGGAGGCCACAGATGAAAAAGAAATACTGACAAGCTCAGAATCTGAATTGGTAGAAACAAATGATTCTTCTTACTTCACGCAATCACACACAGCCTAAAATATTTACAAGTTCAGACATTCCACAGACATACAATGTTTGTTCATATTGGATGTTGCAGGTAATAGGAGATGCCCAATAATTCAGTATGGTAACAAAAACAAGCAGGTAAGAAGTTTAAAGGCTTTAGCATTGTTCGTATACGTTACCACCTTGAGGACCGTGATATTTCTGTTACCGCATTGGAAGATCCGTGTTTGGAGAGGCAGCGTGTGTGAATGCGGCTTACTTCCGGGTAGCGGTGAAAAAGTAGATCCGGCCGTTGAATGATCCAAAGTCGGTAATGACAAAGTAACGATTTGAGCATAAGAGATTCAAGACGCAGCTAGAGTAAACAAAGTAAACCACCTTGCACAGGATACAAGCAATAGGAGACCTGAGATAAGGAAAGCTACACCAGAGTAGCTAAGACTTCAATAATCAGGCAGTAAATGAGTGTTACAGGTAGTCCTTATATAGGGTGGAGACCAAATAGGAGGGGTTATAGTTAAAGGTATACCACAGGAGCGGAGCGGGTCCATCTTCAAGACATCCGACATGGAGCATCCTCTTCTTCCCGACGACTAACGACGAATGAAGATTCCTTTAAATGACGTCATCCAAGATGGCGTCCCTCGAATTCCGATTGGCTGATAGGATTCTATCAGCCAATCGGAATTAAGGTAGGAAAAATCCGATTGGTTGATTTAATCCGCCAATCGGATTGAAGTTCAATCCGATTGGCTGATTGGATGAGCCAATAGAATGCGAGGTCAATTCTATTGGCTGATCCATTCAGCCAATCGGATTGAACTTCAATCCGATTGGCTGATTAAATCAACCAATCAGATTTTTCCCACCTTAATTCCGATTGGCTGATAGAATCCTATCAGCCAATCGGAATTCGAGGGACGCTATCTTGGATGACGTCATTTAAAGGAACATTCATTCATCGTTAGTTGTCGGGAAGAAGAGGATGCTCCGCGTCGGATGTCTTGAAGATGGACCCGCTCCGCGCTGGATGGATGAAGATAGAAGATGCCGCTTGGATGAAGACTTCTGCTGGGTGGAGGACCTCTTCTGCCCCAATCGGATGAAGACTTCTGCCGGTCCGGATGTCCTCTTCTGCCCCATCGGATGAACACTTCTGGACGGATCGGATGACCAGTGGTGCCCGGCTGGGTGAATACGGCTCAAGGTAGGGTGATCTTCAATGGGGTAGTATTAGGTTTTTTTTAAGGGGGGATCGGGTGGGTTTTAGAGTAGGGGTGTGTGGGTGGTGGGTTGTAATGTTGGGGGGGTATTGTATTTTTTTTTACAGGTAAAAGAGCTGATTAATTTGGGGCAATGCCCCACAAAAAGCCTTTTTAAGGGCTGGTAAAAGAGCTGATTACTTTTGTAATTTAGTATAGGGTAGGGAATTTTATTATTTTGGGGGGCTTTTTTATTTTATTAGGGGGCTTAGATTAGGTGTAATTAGAATAAAATTCCTGTAATATTTTTTTATTTTTTGTAATTTAGTGTGTTTTTTTTTGTACTGTAGTTTAGTTTATTTAATTGTATTTTAGTTTAGATAATTGTAGTTAATTTATTTAATTAATTTATTGATAGTGTAGTGTTAGGTGTATTTGTAACTTAGGTTACGATTTATTTTATAGGTAATTTTGTAATTATTTTAACTAGTTAGCTATTAAAAAGTTATTAACTATTTAATAGCTATTGTACCTAGTTAAAATAAATACAAAGTTGCCTGTAAAATAAATATAAATCCTAAAATAGCTACAATGTAACTATTAGTTATATTGTAGCTATCTTATGGTTTATTTTATAGGTAAGTATTTATTTTTAAATAGGAATAATTTATTTAATTATAGTAAATTTATTTAGATTTATTAAATTATATTTAATTTAGGGGGGTGTTAGGGTTAGGGTTAGACTTAGTTTTAGGGATTAATAACTTTATTATAGTAGTGGCGACATTGGGGGCGGGAGATTAGGGGTTAATAATTGTAGGTAGGTGGCGGCGACGTTGGGGGGGGCAGATTAGGGGTTAATAAAATGTATTATAGTGTTTGCGAGACGGGATTGCGGCGGTTTAGGGGTTAATACATTTGTTATAGTGGTGGCCATGTCGGGTCAGCAGATTAGGGGTTAATAAGTGTAGGTAGGTGGCGATGACGTTGGGGGGGCAGATTAGGGGTTAATAAATATAATGTAGGTGTCGGCGATGTTAGGGACAGCAGATTAGGGGTTCATAGGTATAATGTAGGTGGCGGCGATGTCCGGTCTGCAGATTAGGGGTTAAATAATTTTATTATAGTGTTTGCGATGTGGGGGGGCCTCGGTTTAGGGGTTAATAGGTAGTTTATGGGTGTTAGTGTACTTTGTAGCACTGTAGTTAAGTGCTTTATGTTCCGGCGTTAGCCCATAAAACTCAACTACTGACTTTTTTATGCGGTAGGAGTCTTGGAGGTAGAGGCTGTACTGCTCACTTCTTCCAAGACTCGTAATCTAGGCGATAGGGTTTAATATTGCAGCGGTCCACCTTTGTTATTTGCTTTTTTCTCCTGAGCCAATCTCACTTCCCTAAGTCCATAAGTGGCCTTATATAGTACAGGAGGAGTAAATATTCTGACATATTTTTTCTATATCACCTATTACATATTCTATCAACATAGTCAGTTCCTAATTTGGAATACCTCTCCCTCTGTAGTTGTATATATATTGTACCTTTTTACAGAGAGGTCTGTTCTAATATTTGGTTTAATATAGTTTTTTACTAGATGGCAGTAAGCTTTTATTCATATCTGCTGAGGTATATACATAACTCCTAGAAGCCTACAATGCTGAATATGATCCCTATATATTTATTCTAATTCAAAACTCTGTCTCGTGGCATTTTGTCTGTGCAGTAGTATGTCATTTGCAAAATATATCTATTATATATGCTGCTCCATTTCCTAGGTTATTAGAATGACTATTAAGCATCACTAGTTCTCCCTTTATAAGTTACAAGAATGTATTTGGGTACCGAGGTGACCCTTTGACAAATGGGAGTATCCTATAGTACATTATGATAATACATAATTTCACTATAACTATGCATTATATGCACAACTATTTTTGATTGGCCACCTCCCAACTCTGTTACTGATTGCTTCCCCACCATAGTTTACTTGTTAAATGCTGGAAAATAGCCAAGTTACTTGTATTTATGTCCCATCATTGAAGCCGTTTTGATTCTGATGTACCAGGTATCAAAAGTATGCCTATGTTTATAAAAAACAACTTCTACTTCAATACAGATACTGAGAATGTATATCGTTCAAGGGACACTGAACCCAAATTTTTTCTTTCATGAATCAGATAGAGCATTACATTTTAAGCAACTTTCTAATTTACTCCTATTATCAAATTTTCTTCATTTTCTTGGTATCTTTATTTGAAATGCAAGAATGTAAGTTTAGTTGCCGGCCCATTTTTGGTGAACAACCTGGGTTGTTCTTGCTGATTGGTGGATAAATTCATCCACCAATTAAAAGTGCTGTCCAGAGAACTGAAACAAAAAAAAGCTTAGATGCATTCTTTTTCAATAAAGATAGCAAGAGAACGAAGAAAAATTGATAATAGGAGAAAATTAAAAAGTTGCTTAAAATTGCACGCTCTATCTGAATCACTAAAGAAAACATTTGGGTTTGGTGTCCCTTTAAATAACGGACTTTGTCCCATTCCTCTAGGCTCCTCAAGTATCATAGATCATATACCCCACTAGTAACACAGTATATATGTTAAATTCTTATATAATGCTCCTAGGGAAGCTTATTATATATGCATTACTTGTTTTTATATAGTTTGATACATCACCTGTAATTCTTAAAATATACAAGAGTGTGCTTCTGCTTCTTGAAACATTACCCCCCCCCCCCCCAATCTTAAATTATATGTCCCATTGCAAGTTATATCATAGTTAATTGGGACGTCACTTGAATTGAACTTCAATAAAAATTACTAAAATATATATACAGGGAGTGCAGAATTATTAGGCAAGTTGTATTTTTGAGGATTAATTTAATTATTGAACAACAACCATGTTCTCAATGAACCCAAAAAACTAATTAATATCAAAGCTGAATAGTTTTGGAAGTAGTTTTTAGTTTGTTTTTAGTTATAGCTATTTTAGGGGGATATCTGTGTGTGCAGGTGACTATTACTGTGCATAATTATTAGGCAACTTAACAAAAAACAAATATATACCCATTTCAATTATTTATTTTTACCAGTGAAACCAATATAACATCTCAACATTCACAAATATACATTTCTGACATTCAAAAACAAAACAAATCAGTGACCAATATAGCCACCTTTCTTTGCAAGGACACTCAAAAGCCTGCCATCCATGGATTCTGTCAGTGTTTTGATCTGTTCACCATCAACATTGCATGCAGCAGCAACCACAGCCTCCCAGACACTGTTGAGAGAGGTGTACTGTTTTCCCTCCTTGTAAATCTCACATTTGATGATGGACCACAGGTTCTCAATGGGGTTCAGATCAGGTGAACAAGGAAGCCATGTCATTAGATTTTCTTCTTTTATACCCTTTCTTGCCAGCCACGCTGTGGAGTACTTGGACGCGTGTGATGGAGCATTGTCCTGCATGAAAATCATGTTTTTCTTGAAGGATGCAGACTTCTTCCTGTACCACTGCTTGAAGAAGGTGTCTTCCAGAAACTGTCAGTAGGACTGGGAGTTGAGCTTGACTCCATCCTCAACCCGAAAAGGCCCCACAAGCTCATCTTTGATGATACCAGCCCAAACCAGTACTCCACCTCCACCTTGCTGGCGTCTGAGTCGGACTGGAGCTCTCTGCCCTTTACCAATCCAGCCACGGGCCCATCCATCTGGCCCATCAAGACTCACTCTCATTTCATGAGTCCATAAAACCTTAGAAAAATCAGTCTTGAGATATTTCTTGGCCCAGTCTTGACGTTTCAGCTTGTGTGTCTTGTTCAGTAGTGGTCGTCTTTCAGCCTTTCTTACCTTGGCCATGTCTCTGAGTATTGCACACCTTGTGCTTTTGGGCACTCCAGTGATGTTGCAGCTCTGAAATATGGCCAAACTGGTGGCAAGTGGCATCTTGGCAGCTGCACGCTTGACTTTTCTCAGTTCATGGGCAGTTATTTTGCACCTTGGTTTTTCCACACGCTTCTTGCGACCCTCTTGACTATTTTTAATGAAACGCTTGATTGTTCGATGATCACGCTTCAGAAGCTTTGCAATTTTAAGAGTGCTGCATCCCTCTGCAAGATATCTCACTATTTTTGACTTTTCTGAGCCTGTCAAGTCCTTCTTTTGACCCATTTTGCCAAAGGAAAGGAAGTTGCCTAATAATTATGCACACCTGATATAAGGTGTTGATGTCATTAGACCACACCCCTTCTCATTACAGAGATGCACATCACATAATATGCTTAATTGGTAGTAGGCTTTCGAGCCTATACAGCTTGGAGTAAGACAACATGCATAAAGAGGATGATGTGGTCAAAATACTCATTTGCCTAATAATTCTGCACTCCCTGTATATATATATATATATATATATATATATATATATATATATAAATATATATATATATATATATATATATATACTGTATATAGTAGGAGATGCGGGTGTAGGAACATGGTGAGTCCACGGCTTGAGTAATTACTGTTGGGAATATCTCTCCTGGCCAGCAGGAGGAGGCAAAGAGCACCACAGTTAAACTGTTAAGAATCACTCCCTTACCCATAACCCCCAGTCATTCTCTTTGCCTTCGGTGCATGGAGGAGGTGAAGTTTAGGTGTCTGAAGAAAAATTTTGATTTTATCTACAAGCAAGTTTTGGGGTATAGCCATATTCCATGTAATTCCTTGCAGTCGGGTAGTGGTGGCTTTAAAGCAGTTAGGAACTTGTAAAGAGGTACTTACTGCGTTTTCCTAACAATTGCTGCCCTAGTTTAGAAAGCCAGAGTTGGCTACTCTGTTCTTTCTTTTTCAAACGTCAAAGAACTGTGTCTTCTCATACCTTGTAACTGTCTACATGCCGGACAGCGAAGCAGGTAAGTGCTTTTTCTTCCAGTTGGGGAGACCATGCACTTAACAAATTAAAAGACACTGCTTTTTTATTGGGACATAGATAATCCTGTTGTATGGGTTACACTGGGGCATGAAGCAGGCACTGTAGCATGTGTGAGACTAACATTTAAACTCTTTTAAAAAGAAAGGGTAAAATGTTTTTATTAGGCTTTATTTTCTGACACACATTTACTTGATAAAACAATATAAGTTTAAACTGAAAGTAAGGCTGAATTTTCTATTTCAGCAGTTTATTCATTTCCCCTTTGCTTTAAAATAAAACGATGCAACATTTTAAACTGTCAGGTTTAAAAAAACAAATATTTCTGGTACTCAGTGTACCAGGAAGTAGTGCCTCTCTGTGTCGCAGCAGTAATTTGCGCTCGGTAGTTGCAGTCACATGACCGGCTTTGCTTCATAACGTTTCTGAGAGAAAATGTCTCCATTTCTGGGTGATCCGGTCTTAATTGGTAGCTGTAAGGCACCTCAGTTATTCGAGGTGTGGGGTTGCCTGAGGGGTATATTAGAAGTTTATTTGATGTTTATTAAATGTTTTTTCTTAAACTTTCTCACATCATTTTAGCTGGGGATTGATCCTAATTTGGGATAAAATTTAAAGTGTACTTCCTTCCTAAGAAATGGAGAGTCCACGACGTCATCAATTACTAGTGAGAATGTCACTCCTGGCCAGCAGGAGGAGGCAAAGTGCACCACAGCAAAGCTGAAAAGTGTCACTCCGTCATTCTCTTTGCCTTCGTCAATGGAGGAGGTGAAGTTCTGGTGTCTGAAGAAAATTGGATTTCTTTCGCTACAAGCAAGATTTTTTGGGTCTAGCCGTACTCCACGTTAGTCTCTTCAGTAGGGCAGTAGTGGCTTTAAAGCAGTTAGGAACTTGTAAGGTGGGCCTTGCTGCGTTTTCCTAACATATTTGCTGCCTATGGTACAGAAAGCAAGAGTAGGTTTACTCGGTTCTTTCTTTTTGTACAGGTCTCTGTGATGAGCATGTGTTCTTTCACGCCTGGTGAGCTGTCTACTTGCCAGACAGCAGATTTTGCAGGTAAGTGCTTTTGTCTTCTAGGTTGGGAGACTTGCACATAGAAGATTTCCTGCATTAGTTTAATTGGGACTTTATAAATCCTTGGGAAAAGATTTGACTTAGGCATGGGCAGGCACTTTTTATGGATGTTTTGGAGACTAAGTTAACTCCTTTATGAGAAAGGGTTAATTTCATATTGGCTCTTTATTATTCTTCCCTTGTGGTTTTGAATTTTATTAAGCACATAAGGGAATGTAGTGAGTGTGTTTTAGACGGCTGTCTTTATTCGCTGAGATTGGTATGTGATTTAGCTGAAAGTAGCTGCCTTTTTTTTAAAAAAGACACTGGAGACACTCCTCCGTAAACTGAGGGCTGCAGTGTTCGCCTCTGAGCATAATTCCTCACTTTAGTCAGTGCGCTGGCCTTGTGTGATGTAGCCTGCTGAGCTGAAACAGTCTAGGGACCTGTATCCGGTGTGAGATTAGAAGTCTCACAATGTAACAAGGTTCTATGGCGTACTCAGAATTGGACTGTTGTGGAAATGAAAGACGGTTTTCTTTTTAGTGACGCTCCCTGAACTGAGCAGTGCTGACTGTCATTTAAAATTGTTTGGGCTATTGTGAAAAGGAGACACGCTGTTACTTCTAGTTGCGCTCCTCAGTTCTTTGCTGGGTTTATGATTCCGCCTCTGGCAGAAAAACGGAGCGACGCCATTTTCAGCCTATTGCTGAGCCTGGTCACGTGTCCCTGCCTCCTTCTCCATCTGAGAACGGAGCGGTTATGTTTTCTCTGCCTCTGAGTGTCAAAGATTTAGTAATTGACGATCCATCGTCCAAGTGTTTTGTTTAACGATTATTGTAATATTAAGGTTCTTACGTGCAAGTACATATTTATTGGGCTCCTTAATAAATAATGTTTAGTGAAATAGGAGTTGTTCCTGTGAATTTTTGCTTCTCAGGTCCTAAGGCAATTTAAAGTGACAGCACAATTTTTAAAGTGTTTTATTTTTGTGCTTGTTTTTGTTAGTTTGCTCACGGAGCTAGAGTTCTGCTCCTATTGACAAATGTCTCCCAGGATGATGCTGTTTAGGCATTGCCACAGCTTTCTTCTTAAACGTCCTAAGCCTTACGGCATCACATACAGTGCCCTACAGTTCCTCTCAGCTTCCTGGAGGAGTTTATTTTGCTGGCAGAAATTGCTGCTCAGTTATCCTCTGTGGTATCTGCAGCATTATCTGCTTTTCCTAGGTTTTAGGGAAGACGCAAGAGGAAAATTCAGATAGTTTAGAAGGGTTTTGTCCTATTTTCTGCTACATAGGTGGCCCTCCCTCATAAGGGAGGTGATACATCGGTAGCCTCAGAGGGTGGATGCTAAGATTCGGACAGTATAACTCCTTCATCTGATGCTGAAGTAGTAATTTTCAGATTTAAGCTTGAACACCTTCCTGTATTTTTAGAGGAGGTTTTGGCTACTTTGGACGACTTTAATACGTCTGTCGTCAACCATAAGAAATCTAGTAGACTTAATGAATACTATGATGTTCCTTCCAATGTGGAAGTGTTTCATGTTTCTGACCGCAAAGTTTATGGCACAAGGTGCCTTAAGTAGAAGGGGCCATTCTAAGAGGGCTAAGAGAACTACTATCCCTATTGTGGGCGGCTGTTTTTTTCAGGACAAAAAGCTGGAGATGTTTTTGAAGAATATGTATATCTTCAGGGTCTTCAATGGCAACATGCAGTTTGTTTTCCACTATGTCAAGTGCGGCACCTTGTTGGTGCAACGCCTTGTCTGATTCAGTTTTGGTAAAGTCTCCTTTTGAAGGAGATCAAAGACAGATTTAAGGATTCAAGGGTAAGACCTTGTATTGGACCTGGTCTGGCAGAAATAATTTCTGATAAAAGGGTCTTTCTACCACAAGACAAGAAAAACAGACCTAAAGGGAGTCAGAGTAATCTTCGTCCTTTTCGTAGCTTCAAAGGGATGTCTTCCTCTTCGAAGCAGACATAGTCCAAGTCTTCTTAGAGACCCAATCAGTCTTGGAACTAGCTGAGACCTACACCCAGCTAATGAGTGGCAATTTCCACCAAAACGGCATCCTGGGATGGTCTGAATCACTGTACAAACCCTAGCTAAGCTTAAAAGCTGTGTGAACAGCAGGCTATGGTGTAAAGGGAGTCAAAAAGTAGGGTTTGGTCAAGTGGTTCACAAAAGCAGACTTGCTCTGTTTTATCTAGCGTGGATATGAGATGTACCAGATCCTTGGGCTGTGCACATAGTATCTCAGGGTTTCAAAATAGTATTCATAACTTTTCCTACCAGGGGCAGGGTTCACCTCCCTAGTTTATCTGCATTCCAGATAAAAAGAGAGGCGTTCTTGATATGCGTTTTAGGATTTTGTCTCCCTCGGAGTGATAGCTCTAGTTCCTGTAAGGGAACGGGATCTGGGATTCTATTCTTATCTGTTGTGGTTCTCCAAAAAGAGGGGACTTTTCCTCAAGTTTTGAGATTCGCCTTTCTAGGACTCTGGAAAGGAGTTCCCTTGTTTCAGCTTTAAGGGTGTTTTTCTTAGGAATCATAATAGATTCCCTATCTATGAAGATATGTTTGACGACGGTCAGAAAATGCCTAGTTCTTTCCTCTTGCCTCTGTCTGCAGTCTGATGGTCGCTTCTAGATATCATCCCTGTGCTAGATTCCAGTTGAGAGCTCTGCAGTTATGCATGTTCAGACAGTGAAACGGGGACCTTCAGATCTGTCTCAGAGTATAGCTTTGGATCAGCTTCTCTTCAGATGGACATTTTTACCTCAGTGGCTTACATTTTCCACCAGGAAGGAACTGGGAGTTCCTTAGCCATGAAGGAGGTGACTCAGATTGTTCAATGGGCAGAAGCTTACAATTGTTGTTTATCTGCCATCCACATTCCAGGAGGGAAGCGGATTTCCTGAGCAGGCAGACATTTCATCCCAGGGAGTGGGCTCTCCATTCAGAGGTGTTCTCCAGGTTAACCCTCAAATGGGGGATCCTGGGATTAGATTGATGGCATCTCAGTAGAACGCCAAGCTACCAAGGTATGGTACAAGGTCTAGAGATCTGCAGGCCGCCCTGATAGATGCTTGAGCAGTTCCTTGGGATTTCAGACTGGCATATCCGTTTCCTCTGTTTGTTCTCCCTCCACGAGTCATTGCTCGTATCAAACAGGAGAGAGCATCAGTATTTTTTATAGCTCCTGCGTGGTCTCGCAGGATCTGGTATGGAGATCTAGTAAAGATGTCATCTCTTCCACCTTCGAGGTTTCCTCTGAGGAAGGACCTTTTAACTGTGTCAATTCCTTCATCCAAATATCGCTTCTCTGAAGCTGAATGCTTGGAGATTAAACACTTAGTTCTGTCTAAGTGTGGTTTTTCTAAGTCGTCATTGAGATCATGATTCAGGCTTGCAAGCCTGATACTATAAAGATTTACCATAAGGTATGGCATAAATACCTTTATTGGTGTAAATCCAAGGGCTACTCTTGGAGTAGGGTCAGGATTCCTAGGATTGTGTCTTTTCTCCAGGACTGGAGAAGGGATTGTCAGTCAGTTCTCTGAAGGGTCAGATTTCTGCATTATCTTTTTTGTTGCACAAGCATCTGGCAGGTGTGCCAGATATTCAATCTTTTTGTCAGGCCCTAGTCAGAATCAGGCCTGTATTTAAGTCTGTTGCTCCTCCTTGGAGCCTTAACATTGTTCTTAAAGCTTTGCAGCAGGCTCTGTTTGAGCCTTTGCTTCCATAGATACTGTTATTATCTTGGAAGGTTTTGTTTCTTATTGCTTCTCTTCTGCTCAGAGAGTATCAGAACTCTTGTCTTTACAGTGTGAATTGCTTTATCTTATCTTTCATGCTGATAAGGCGGTTCTTCATACGAAGTTAGGTTTTCTTCCGAAGGTGGTTTCCGCTAGAAATAATAATCAGGAAATTGTTGTTTCTTCTCTATGTCCTAATCCTTCTTCTAATAAGGAATGTTTGTTGCACAACTTGGATGTCGTGCATGCTTTAAAGTTTTATCTACAGGCGACTAAGGATTTTGCCAGTCTTCTGCCATGTTTGTTTGTTTCTCTGGAAAGTGTAAAGGTCAGACAGCTACTGTTACTTCTCTTTCTCTCTGGTTGAGAAGTATAATTTATTTTGCTTATAAGACTGCTGGGCAGGAGCCTCCTGAGAGAATTACGGCTCATTCCATGAGGGCTGTCTCCCCTTCTTGGGCTTTCAAAAATTAAGTTTCTGCGGATCAGAATTGCAAGGCTGCAACTTAGTCTTCTTTGCATATTTTTTCAAAATTTTACAAATTTGATTCTTTTGCCTCAGTCAAGGCTTCTTTTGGGAGAAAGGTTATTCAAGCAGTGGTGCCTTCTGTTTAGGTCTGCCTATCTTGCTATCCCTCCCTAGTCATCTGTGTCCTCTAGCTTGGGTATTGGTTCCCACTAGTAATTGATAATGTCGTGGACTCTCCATATCTTAGGAAAAAAAAAATTATGCTTACCTGATAAATGTATTTATTTCCGGATATGGAGAGTCCACGACCCCATCCTTAATTTAAGACAGTTATTTTTTACTAAACTTCAGGCACCTTTACACCTTTGTGCTATTCCTTTTTTCCATTTTGCTTTCATTCAAATGACTGGGGATTATGGGCAGGGGAGTGACACTTAACAGCTTTGCTGTGGTGCTCTTTGCCTCCTCCTGCTGGCCAGGAGTGATATTCCCACTACTAATTGATGACATTGTGAACTCTCCATATCCAGAAAGAAATACATTTATCTGCTAAGCATAAATTTAGTTTTTTTCCTTGGCTTATTTTAATTGAATATTAAAATCTTTGATACTTAATCTGTACAAGTGTATTTACTGTTTCACAACATGTCTGATATGGAGCAAGAGCCTGCTCTCATGAATTCATACTTATGTTTAGATGCACAAATTGCAGCTCCTATGCAATTTTGTTGTTCATGTGTCAAGAAAACCTTGCAAAATAAAGGTAACACTTTTTAGCCTGTCTCTCAGGATAATGCTGTTAAAATAATACCTCAGCTTTCTCCTGCTATGTCCCAAGCCTCAATAGCGTCACATGCAGTGCCCTGCAGTTCCTCTATAACTCCTAGTGAAGTTTATTTAAAAGCAGAAATTGCTGCAAGGTATCTTCAGTGGCATCTGCGGCATTAGCTGCTATTCCTAGATTACAGGGAAAACGCAAGAGGAAATCTAGAAATTCAGAAAGAAAGGTGCCTGTCCTCAGTTCTGCTTCCCAAGTTGCCCTTTCTCATACGTCTGATGAGGAAGATACATCGGGGCTTTCTGAGGGTGAAGTCTCAGATTCAGACAGTATTATTCCTTCTTCTGAGACTGAGGTGGTATCCTTTAGATTTAAGCTTGAACACCTTCGTGTATTGTTAAAGGAGGTTTTAGCTACTTTAGATGACTCTGATACCCCTTAACATAATAGTTTCTTTGATGAACCTTCCACTTCGGAGGTTTTTCCTGTGCCGGACCGTGCTAGGGAGATTATCTCACAGGAATGGGAGAAACCAGGGGTGTCTTTTTTTTTTTTAAGAAAATGTTTATTGTCGAGGACTCCTTTAAAGACCCTTGGTATACTGTACCCAAAGTTGAAGGGGCCATTTCCACTCTGTCTAAGAGAACCAAAATTCCTATTGAGGATAGATGCTCTTTTAAGGATCCGATGAACAAGAAGCTGGAGGCTTATTTGAAAAAGATTTATGCTCATCAAGGTCTCCAATGGCAACCTGCGGTGTGTATTGCCACCGTGACTAGTGTGGTATCTTATTGGTTTGACACCTTGTCTGATTCTCTTCAAGTAGAGACTTCCTTGGATGAAATTCAAGATAGGATTAAAGCTCTAAAGTTGGCCAATAACTTTATTGTAGATGCCATTTTACAGGTTGTTAGACTAGGAGCTAAAACTTCTAGTTTCACTGTCCTAGCCCGCATGGCGTTATGGTTGAAATCCTGGTCTGCGGACATTTCCTCTAAAGTCAAGCTTCTGGTGATTCCTTACAAGGGCAAAACCTTGTTTGGACCCAGTTTGGCAGAAATTATCTCTGATATTACGGGTGGAAAAGGGTCTTTTCTACCTCAAGATTAGAAGAATAGGCCTAAAGGACATCAGAGTAATTTTTGTTCCTTTCGTAACTTCAGAGGATGCCTTACCCTTCTTCTTCCAAGAAAGAGCAATCCAAGTCTTCTTGGAAACCCAATCAGTCTTGGAACAAGGGAAAACAATCAAAGAAACCTGCAGCGAATTCCAAATAAGCATGAAGAGTTTTCCTCCGATCTGGGATCAGATTAGATGGGGGGCAGACATTCTCAGTTCTCTCAAGCCTGGATACGAGATGTTCCAGATCCCTGGACTGTGGACATAGTACCCCAGGGTTACAAATTGGAATTCAAGACTTTTCCTCCCAGAGGCAGATTCCATCTCTCAAGATTATCTGCAGACCAGATAAATAGAGAAGCGTTCTTGAAATGTATACAGCATCTTTCCTCCCTGGGAGTGATAGTTCCAGTTCCAGTGCAGGAACAGGATCTCGGGTTCTACTCCAACCTATTTGTGGTTCCCAAAAAAGAGGAAACTTTCCGTCCCATTTAGACTTGAAGTGTCTAAACAAGTTTCTCAAAGTTCCATCCTTCAAGATGGAGATTATACGTTCCATTCTTACTTTAGTACAAGAGGGTCAGTTCATGACAACCATAGACCTAAAGGATTCATATCTTCATGTTCCTATTCACAGGGACCATCACAGATTCCTGAGATTTGCCTTTCTGGACAAGCATTTCCAGTTTGTGGCCCTTAAATTTGGTTTAGCCACGGCTCCCAGAATTTTTTAAAAGATTCTGGGGACTTTTTTGGCAGTGATCCGTTCTCGTGAAATTGCTGTGGCACCCTACCTGGATGACATATTGGTTCAGGGGGCCATCTTTTCAACAAGCAAAATCTCACACAGAGATATTGTTGTCTTTTCTTCATTCCCACGGATGGAATGTGAATATGGAAAAAAGCTCCCTTTCCCCTGCTACAAGAGTAGTGTTCTTAGGAGACAGTAATAGATTTTCTATTGGTGAAGATTCTTCTGACAGAGGTCAGGAAAAACAAAATCATTTCCTCTTGCCTCTCTTTTCAAGCTACTGCTCACCCTTCAGTGGCTCAATGTATGGAGTTAATTGGTCTGATGGTGGCTTCCATGGACATCATTCCTTTTGCTCAATTCCATTTGAGAGCTCTCCAGTTGTGCATGCTCAGACAATTAAATGGCGGCCATGCAGATCTATCTCAGAGAATAAAGTTAGATCAGTCGTCAAGGGACTCTCTCCCATGGTGGATTTCTCAGGATCATCTGTCTCAAGGCACATGCTTTCGGAGACCTTCCTGGGTGATCGTGACCATGGACGCCAGCCTGCTGGGCTGGGGAGCAGTCTGGAACTCGTTAAAAGCTCAGGGCCTTTGGACTCGGGAGGAGTCTGCTCTTCCCATCAACATCTTGGCGTTGAGGGCGATTTACAATGGTCTATTCACTTGGCCTCAAATGGGGGGTGCCAGAGTTAGATCTGATGGCGTCCCGTCAGATCGCCAAGCTTCCAAGGTACGGTTCAAGGTCAAGAGATCCGCAGGTCGTTCTGATAGATGCTCTGGCGATTCCTTTCTTCGTTCCCACGGATGGAATGTGAATATGGAAAAAAGCTCTCTTTCCCCTGCTACAAGAGTAGTGTTATTAGGAGACCATAATAGATTTTCTATTGATGAAGATTTTTCTAACAGAAGTCAGGAAAAACAAAATAATTTCCTCTTGCCTCTCTTTTCAAGCTACTGCTCACCCTTCAGTGGCTCAATGTATGGAGTTAATCGGTCTGATGGTGGCTTCCACGGACATCATTCTTTTTGCTCAATTCCATTTGAGAGCTCTCCAGTTGTGCATGCTCAGACAATTAAATGGCGACCATGCAGATCTATCTCAGAGAATAAAGTTAGATCAGTCATCAAGGGACTCTCTCACATGGTGGATTTCTCAGGATCATCTGTCTCAGGGCACATGCTTTTGGAGACCTTCTTGGGTGATCGTGACCACGGAAGCCAGCCTGCTAGGCTGGGGAGCAGTCTGGAACTCGTTAAAAGCTCAGGGCCTTTGGACTCGTGAGGAGTCTGCTCTTCCCATCAACATCTTGGAGTTCAGGGCGATTTACAATGGTCTATTGACTTGGCCTCAGTTGTACTCAGCTCATTTTATCAGGTTCCAGTCAGACAACATAACCTCTGGGGCTTACATCAATCACCAGGGAGGAACTCAGAGTTCCTTAGCCATGAAGTAGGTTACTCAGATTCTTCAGTGGGCAGAGACCCACAATTGCTTTCTATCTGCCATCCACATTCCAGGAGTAGACAACTGGGAAGCAGATTTTCTGAGCAGACAGACTTTTCATCCCGGGGAGTGGGAACTCCAGCGGAGGTGTTTTCCAGCTTAGTCCTCAAATGAAGGTGCCAGAGTTAGATCTGATGGCGTCCCGTCAGATCGACAAGCTTCCAAGGTACGGTTCAAGGTTAAGAAATCCGCAGGCCATTCTAATAGATGCTCTGGCGATTCCTTGGGTTTTCAGGTTGGCATACCTGTTTCCTCCATTTGCTCTCCTTCCACGAGTTATTGCTCATATCAAACAGGAGAGGGCGTCAGTGATTCTAATAGCCTCTGCGTGGCCTCGCAAGATCTGGTTTGCAGACCAAGTGGAGATGTCATCTCTCCCACCTTGGAGACTACCTCTGAGGAAGGACCTCCTGATTCAGGGTCCCTTTCTTCATCCAAATCTCATTTTTTTGAAGCTGACTGCTTGGAGATTGAACGCTTAATTCTTTCTAAGCGTGGTTTTTCTGAGTCGGTAATTGAGGCAATGATTCAGGCTAGCGAGCTTGTTACTAGAAAGATTTACCATAAGATATGGCGTAAATATCTTTATTGGTGTGAATCCAAGGGCTACACTTGGAGTAGAATTAGAATTCCTAGAAATGTATCTTTTCTTCAGGAAGGCCTGGAGAAGGGATTTTCAGATTTCTGCTTTATCTGTTTTACTACATAAACGTTTGGCGGATATGCCAAATGTGCAATCTTTTTGTCAGGCCTTGGTCAAAATCAGGCCTGTCTTTATGTCTGTTGCTCCTCCTTGGAGCCTTAACCTTGTTTGTTTTACAGTTGGCTCCCTTTGAGCCATTGCATTCCATAGACATTAAGTTGTTATCTTGGAAGGTTTTGTTTCTTGTTGCTATCTCTTCTGCTCAAAGAGTCTCGGAACTCTCAGCTATGCAGTGTGATCCCCCTTATCTTATTTTTCATGCCGATAAGGCTGTTCTTCATACTAGCGGCTAGATTTAGAGTTCTGCGGCCAAAGGGGTGCGTTAGCTATGCATGCTTTTTTTCCCCGCACCTTTTAAATACCGCTGGTATTTAGAGTTCACAGAAGGGCTGCGTTAGGCTCCAAAAAAGGAGCGTATAGCATATTTGCCGCAACTGCAATGGACGCGGCCAGCTTAAAAAACGTGCTCGTGCACGATTCCCCCATAGGAAACAATGGGGCAGTTTGAGCTGAAAAAAGCAGCGTTCAGCTCCTAACGCAGCCCCATTGTTTCCTATGGGGAAACACTTCCTAAATCTGCACCTAACACCCTAACATGTACCCGAGTCTAAACACCCCTAACCTTACACTTATTAACCCCTATTCTGCCGCCGCCGCTATCGCTGACCCCTGTATATTATTATTAACCCCTAATCTGCCGCTCCGTACACCGCCGCAACCTACATTATACCTATGTACCCATAATCTGCTGCCCCTAACACCGCCGACCCCTATATTATATTTATTAACCCCTAATCTGCCCCCCGCAATGTCGCCGCCAGCTACCTACAATAATTAACCCCTAATCTGCCGACCGGATCTCACCGCTACTTTAATAAATGGATTAACCCCTAAAGCTAAGTCTAACCCTAACACTAACACCCCCCTAAGTTAAATATAATTTAAATCTAACAAAATAAATTAACTCTTATTAAATAAATTATTCCTATTTAAAGCTGAATACTTACCTGTAAAATAAACCCTAATATAGCTACAATATAAATTATAATTATATTGTAGCTATTTTAGGATTAATATTTATTTTACAGGCAACTTTGTAATTATTTTAACCAGGTACAATAGCTATTAAATAGTTAAGAACTATTTAATAGCTAAAATAGTTAAAATAATTACAAAATTACCTGTAAAATAAATCCTAAGTTACAATTAAACCTAACACTACACTATCAATAAATTAATTAAATACAATACCTACAAATAACTATAATTAAATAAACTAACTAAAATACAAAACATAAAAAAGAAATAAGTTACAAAAAATATTTTTTTTTTTACAAACATTAGACAAATATTACAATTTTAAACTAATTACACCTACTCTAAGCCCCCTAATAAAATAACAAAGACCCCCAAAATAAAAAAATGCCCTACCCTATTCTAAATTAAAAAAGTTCAAAGCTCTTTTACCTTACCAGCCCTGAAAAGGGCCATTTGCGGGGCATGCCCCAAATAATTCAGCTCTTTTGCCTGTAAAAAAAACATACAATAACCCCCCCAACATTACAACCCACCACCCACATACCCCTAATCTAACCCAAACCCCCCTTAAATAAACCTAACACTAAGCCCCTGAAGATCTTCCTACCTTATCTTCACCATGCCAGGTTCACCGATCCGTCCTCCGAAGTCTTGATCTAAGCCTCCGAAGTCTTCATCCAAGCCCAAGCGGGGGCTGGCGATCCATAATCCGGCTGAAGTCTTCTATCAAGCGGCGGCTGAAGAGGTCCAGAAGAGGCTCCAAAGTCTTCATCCTATCCGGGAAGAAAAGGAGATCCGGACCGGCAACCATCTTGATCCAAACGGCATCTTCTATCTTTATCCGATGACGAACGGCTCCATCTTGAAGACCTCCAGCGTGGATCCATCTTCTTCTTCCGACGTCCAACTGAAGAATGAAGGTTCCTTTAAGGGACGTCATCCAAGATGGCATCCCTCGAATTCCGATTGGCTGATAGGATTCTATCAGCCAATCGGAATTAAGGAATCAGCCAATCAGATTCAAGTTCAATCCGATTGGCTGATTGGATCAGCCAATCAGATTGAGCCCGCATTCTATTGGCTGATCGGAACAGCCAATAGAATGCGAGCTCAATCTGATTGGCTGATTCGAGGGACGCCATCTTGGATGACGTCCCTTAAAGGAACCTTCATTCTTCAGTTGGACGTCGGAAGAAGAAGATGGATCCGCGCTGGAGGTCTTCAAGATCTCTTCAGCCGCCGCTTGATAGAAGACTTCAGCCGGATTATGGATCACCAGCCCCGGCTTGGGCTTGGATGAAGACTTCGGAGGCTTGGATCAAGACTTCGGAGGACGGATCGGTGAACTTGGCATGGTGAAGATAAGGTAGGAAGATCTTCAGGGGCTTAGTGTTAGGTTTATTTAAGGGGGTTTGGGTTAGATTAGGGGTATGTGGGTGTTGGGTTGTAATGTTGGGGGGGTATTGTATGTTTTTTTTTTACAGGCAAAAGAGCTGAATTATTTGGGGCATGTCCCGCAAATGGCCCTTTTCAGGGCTGGTAAGGTAAAAGAGCTGTGAACTTTTTAATTTAGAATAGGGTAGGGCATTTTTTTATTTTGGGGGTCTTTGTTATTTTATTAGGGGGCTTAGAGTAGGTGTAATTAGTTTAAAATTGTTGTAATATTTTTCTAATGTTTGTAAATATTTTTTTATTTTTTGTAACTTATTTCTTTTTTATTTTTTGTACTTTAGTTAGTTTATTTAATTGTAGTTATTTGTAGGTATTGTATTTAATTAATTTATTGATAGTGTAGTGTTAGGTTTAATTGTAACTTAGGTTAGGATTTATTTTACAGGTAATTTTGTAATTATTTTAACTATTTTAGCTATTAAATAGTTCTTAACTATTTAATAGCTATTGTACCTGGTTAAAATAATTACAAAGTTGCCTGTAAAATAAATATTAATCCTAAAATAGCTACAATATAATTATAATTTATATTGTAGCTATATTAGGGTTTATTTTACAGGTAAGTATTTAGCTTTAAATAGGAATAATTTATTTAATAAGAGTTAATTTATTTTGTTAGATTTAAATTATATTTAATTTAGGGGGGGTGTTAGTGTTAGGGTTAGACTTAGCTTTAGGGGTTAATACATTTATTATAGTAGCGGTGTGGTCCGGTCGGCAGATTAGGGGTTAATAATTGTAGGTAGGTGGAGGCGACGTTGGGGGCGGCAGATTAGGGGTTAATAAATATAATATAGGGGTCGGCTGTGTTAGGGGCAGCAGATTAGGGGTACATAGGTATAATGTAGGTTGCGGCGGTGTACGGAGCGGCAGATTAGGGGTTAAAAAAAATATGCAGGTGTCAGCGATAGCGGGGGCGGCAGATTAGGGGTTAATAAATTTTATGTAGGGGTCGGCGGTATTAGGGGCAGCAGATTAGGGGTACATAGGGATAACGTAGGTGGCGGCGGTGTACGGAGCGGCAGATTAGGGGTTAAAAAATTTTAATAGAGTGGCGGCGATGTGGGGGGACCTCGGTTTAGGGGTACATAGGTAGTTTATGGGTGTTAGTGTACTTTAGAGCACAGTGGTTAAGAGCTTTATAAACCGGCGTTAGCCCAGAAAGCTCTTAACTACTGACTTTTTTCTGCGGCTGGAGTTTTGTCGTTAGATTTCTAACGCTCACTTCAGCCACGACTCTAAATACCGGCGTTAGAAAGATCCCATTGAAAAGATAGGATACGCAAATGGCGTAGGGGGATCTGCGGTATGGAAAAGTCGCAGCTGCAAAGTGAGCGTTAGACCCTTTCCTGACTGACTCCAAATACCAGCGGGCGGTAAAAACCAGCGTTAGGAGCCTCTAACGCTGGTTTTGACGGCTACCGCCAAACTCTAAATCTAGGCCTAGGTTAGGTTTCCTTGCTAAGGTTGTTTCTAATAAAAATAGCAATCAGGAAATTGTTGTTCCCTCTCTGTGTCCTAATCCTTCTTCTTCCAAAGAAAGTTTGTTACACAATTTAGATGTTGTACGTGCTCTTAAATTCTACTTACAGGTGACTAAGGATTTTCGCCAGCCCTCTTTGTCTGTTTCTCTGGGAAACGTAAAGGTCAGAAAGCTTATGAGACTGCTGGATAGCAGTCTCCTGAGAGAATTACAGCTCATTCCAAAAGAGCTGTTTCCTCTTCTTGGGCTTTCAAAAATGAAGCTTCTGTGGAACAAATTAGCAAGGCTGCACTTTGGTCTTCTCTACATACTTTTTCCAAATTTTACAAATTTGATACTTTTGCCTCGGCTGAGGCTTCCTTTGGGATTAAGGTTCTTCTAGCAGTGGTGCCTTCTGTTTAGGACTGCCTGTCTTGTCCCTCCCTATTTATCGTGTCCTCTAGCTTGGGTATTTGTTCCCAACAGTAATTACTCAAGCTGTGGACTCACCATATCTTAGGAAAGAAAAACAAAATTTATGCTTACCTGATAAATGTATTTATTTCCAGATATGGTGAGTCCACGCCCCCACCCTTCATTTTAAGACAGTTGTACTTTTGACTATAAACTCAGGCACCTCTACACCTTGTGTTACTTCTTTTTCTCTATTTCCCTTCGTTCGAATGACTGGAGGTTGTGGGTAAGGGAGTGTCAGACTGAGATGAGAAGTGCAAAAATAATCACACCTTTATTAATAGCAAAAAATAATAAAAAGTCCACAAGTCAAATAACAAGCCAGGAATCAAAACCAGAGCTGGTAGTCAGACGAGCCGAGTCAGGAGCCAAAGTGAATAGTCAAACGAGCCGAGTCAGGAGCCAAAGCAAGTAGTCAGACGAGCCGGAATCAGGAACAAGGAGAACAGTAGAGTAAGCAACAAGCCAGGGATCAGGAACCAAGAGGGATGTCAGACAGCCAGGTAATACACAGGAGCTCTCACAGGTCTGAGACAACGCAAGGGCAAAGCATACTGAACAAAGGCCCTTTAAATAATAAGTGATGACATCACAAATTTGAGACTGCATCCTGTCTCACACAGTTGATGTACACCAGTCTGGCCATAAAAGGAAGTGCAGGAAATGAGCAGCATCACACAGTATGCACCAGAGTCAGCAAGAGAGGTGAGTAAAATGGCTGTCGGCAACACATGGCAAACAAAACAGGGGAAAAACCCTGACAGTACCCACCCCTCAACGACCCCTCCCCCACGGAAGGACAAAAGGCTTATTGGGGAAACGGTCATGGAAGGCACGGAGGAGGGCGGGAGCATGAACATCAGAGGAGGGAACCCATGAACGCTCCTCCGGACCGTAGCCCCTCCAGTGAACCAAATACTGTACGCGGCCCCTGGACATACGAGAGTCAATAATGCAGCTTACCTCATACTCCTCATGGTTGTCAACAAAGATAGGACGGGGATGAGGTAATACAGTGGTAAACCGATTACAAACCAATGGTTTCAAGAGGGAGACATGAAAAACATTGGATATGTGCATTGCAGGAGGAAGGTCAAGAGCGTAGGCCACAGGATTGACCCGTCGGAGTATTAGAAAAGGACCAACATAACGGGGAGCCAGTTTATTGGAAGGCACACGAAGGTTCAAGTTGCGGGAGGACAGCCAAACTCTCTCACCAACCTGGTAGGAAGGCGTGGGCAGACGCCTACGATCAGCCTGGAACTTTTGGCGCTGCATAGAACAAAGAAGGAAATCCTGAATCTGCACCCACGTGGAACGGAGTTGCCGGAAATGCTCCTCCAAAGCCGGAATACCCTGAGACATGAATGAATCGGGCAACAAGGATGGTTGAAACCCATAATTTGCCATGAACGGGGATAACTTGGAGGAAGCATTAATAGCACTATTACGATCAAACTCTGCCCAAGGTAACAGTTCAGACCAATTATTGTGGTGATCTGAGACATAGCAATGGAGGGACTGTTCCAGAGCTTGATTAGACCGTTCCACAGCCACATTGGATTGAGGGTGATATGCCGAGGAGAAGGAAAGCTGGATCCCCATTTGAGCACAAAAGGAACGCCAAAATCTGGAGACAAACTGGCTACCCCAGTCCGACACTATCTCCTTGGGTAACCCATGTAAACGGAAGACCTCCCGGGCAAAAATTGAAGCAAGCTCCTGAGCTGTAGGCAACTTCTTCAAGAGAATGCAATGTGACATTTTAGAAAAACGGTCAACCACCATAAGGATAATAGTATTGCCATTGGAAACAGGGAGCTTGACAATGAAGTCCATGGAAAGATGTGTCCAAGGACGCTCACCAATAGCAATAGGTTGAAGAAGACCCACAGGAAGACGTTGAAGAATCGTAATCTGTGCACAAACTGAGCAGGAGGCAACATACGCAGCAACATCAGAACAAAGAATTGTCGAGTAACAGACCAAATCATTTGGTTCTTGCCTGGGTGACCTGCGGCTTTAGGATAGTGGTAAGTGTGCAAAAGTTTAGTTTGAAGATTCTCAGGAACAAAACACTTACCACTAGGTTTCTCAGGAGGTGCATTGGTTTGTGCAGCCAGGATCTCCTCCCCCAAGGGAGAAGTCAAATTAGTACGTATGGTAGCCAAAATATGGTCAGGAGGTATAACTGGAGTAGGTAGAGACTCCTCCTTGGACAGAGGCACAAATTGTCGAGAGAGGGCATCAGCCCTAACATTCTTACTACCAGGCAGGTAGGAGACCACATAATTAAACCGAGACAAAAATAGCGCCCATCTGGCCTGTTGGGGGCGACAAACATTTTGCTTCAGATAGATAAGTTAAATTCTTGTGGTCAGTAAGAATGAGCACTGGCACGCTATTACCCTCGAGAAGATGCCTCCATTCCTTGAGTGCCAAAATTATGGCCAGTAATTCCCTGTCACCAAATTCATAATTGCACTCCGCTGGAGACAATTTCTTAGAGAAGAAACCTCACGGATGCAAGGAACCGTCAGGCGTAGGATGTTGAGACAAGAGGGCACCTACTCCAGTCTCAGACGCATCGACCTCAAGAACGAAAGGCAGGACAGGGTTAGGATGAGCCAGAACTGGAGCGGCAGCAAAGGCAGTCTTAAGACTATCAAAGACCTTAATGGCAGTAGGTGACCAATGGAGTGGATCCTTCTCTTTACGGGTCATGTCTGTAATAGGTTTGACCAAGGAAGAAACGTTTTTAATAAACTTTCTATAGTAATTGGCGAACCCCAAAAAACGTTGAATAGACCGAAGACCAACTGGGCGAGGCCACTGCAGAACGGCAGATAACTTGTCAGGATACATGGAGAACCATGCAACAGAGATAAAATAACCTAGGAAGGTTACTTCAGTCTGATGGAACTCACATTTCTCGAGTTTACAAAACAGGCCGTTCTCACGTAGTCTCTGAAGAACCTGTGTAACATCAGAACGATGAGCCTCAAGTGTGGTTGAGTGTATGAGGATGTCGTCCAAGTACACCACAACACACTTTTGCAACATATCTTGTAGGACATCATTAACAAATTCCTGGAAAACAGCAGGAGCATTACATAGGCCAAAGGGCATTACAAGATACTCATAATGCCCGCTCCTGGTGTTAAATGCTGTTTTCCATTCGTGGCCCTCCTTGATCCTAACGAGATTGTAAGCTGCTCTCAAATCAAGTTTACTAAAGACCGTAGCTCCCTTGAGGCGGACAAAGAGTTCCGTAATGAGCGGAATAGGGTAAGCATTCTTAATGGTAAGATGATTAAGACCCCTATAATCAATGCATGGTCTTAACTCACCACCCTTTTTCTTCACAAAGAAGAAGCCAGCCCCTGCAGGAGAGCAAGATTTGGGGATGATCCCCCGCGTCAGAGCATCGGCAACATACTCCTCCATAGCACAATTCTCTGCAACAGACAGAGGGTAAACCCGGCCCTGAGGAGGAATGGCTCCAGGTTGCAGGTCTATGGCACAATCGTAAGACCGGTGATGAGGCAACGTACCGGCATGCACCTTGTCAAAAACGTCTAGGAACTCTCGGTACTCCTCTGGCAATTGAGATACCGAAGAAGTGCCAAAAACTTTAACTGGTTTCCGAAGACAAGTGGAAATACATTGCGGAGACCATGACAACATTTTGGACCTGTGCCAGTCGAGACTGGGATTGTGCTTTTGGAGCCAGAGATAACCCAGAACAACCGGAAAATGAGGAGAGTTTATCACCTGGAACTGGAGGGTTTCAAAATGGAGAGCCCCAACAGCCATGGATAACGGAGTAACGAGTGCGGGCTGAAGGGGCCTGCCATCAATGGCCTCAATAGCAAGCGGAATGGACCAAGGCAAAACAGGTATGGAGTGCTTCGATACAAAAGCACTGTCAATGAAGTAGCCCGCAGCACCGGAGTCAACAAGAGCCTGGGTGACTATGGAGGAGTCCACCCAGGAAAGGAAAACCGTGACCAAAGGTTTCTCCTTTAGCGGTTCTGGGGATGAGGATAAACCACCCAAGGTCTGCCCGTGACAGGACCTTAGGTGTGAGCGTTTCCCGGCCGTGTAGGACAAGACTTCAAAAGGTGTACACCAGTCTGGCCATAAAAGGAAGTGCAGCAAATGAGCAGCATCACACAGTATGCACCAGAGTCAGCAAGCGAGGTGAGTAAAATGGCTGCCAGCAGCACATGGCAAACAAAACAGGGAAAAAACAAACCCTGACAGGGAGTGATACTTAGCAGTTTAACTGTGGTGCTCTTTGCCTCCTCCTGCTGGCCAGGAGAGATATTCCCAACAGTAAATACTCAAGCCGTGGACTCACCATATCCGGAAATAAATACATTTATCAGGTAAGCATACATTTTGTTTTTTAAAAAAGAAACGTCTTTGGAAAGTTTAATCAATTTACGTGCCCCTGTGCCCCTGAGCAGTAATTCATTAAACTTTACAATTACTTTAAATGTCCTCTTGAATTAATTTTGCAACTTGGAAACTATCTGCTTGGGGAGTTTGGAAAAGTCATCAACTCTTTCATTTGTGAAAATTTAGCATTCCATCTACAGAACAGTAGATCTTATTCCATTCCTTTTGTATTCCTGATTTGCATTACATTATGTGGTTGAAAAATTCCTAAGAAACAGGCACTGTTAGGATGGTATGAAACGTCATAAGGGTGTGAAATGGTTAAAAGAGGAAATGTTTACTTTAGGGGTTAAGGACACTAAAGATCCTGAGGATAAGCCTTTTAACTGTTTAGATTCAGTTATTAAAACTGTTGCTAGAAATGGCCCTATCTACTTTAGGGACATTCGCCCCCAAAATCCATTGTTAGAGGCAGGTAAGAGGTATAACTTCTTAAACTTTGCAGAAGGACCATTCCCTAGAATCCAGATGCTGTTTCTAGGGAATGGTCCTTCTGCAAAGTTTAAGAAGTTATACCTCTTACCTGCCTCTAACAATGGATTGTGGGCGAATGTCCCTAAAGTAGATAGGGCCATTTCTACTTTGGAAGACAGTACTTCTTTTATGGACCCTTTAGATAATGAAGCTAGAATCCTTTCAAAGAAGGGCCTTTTTGCAAGAAGGTTATTTGTTTAGGTCAGCTATCTCTATTGCTGATGTAGCTGTAGCTTCTTCTTACTGGTTAACAATTGGCCGCTAGCAGGAGGTGTCAATCAACCCGATCCTATCTGATCGGGTTGACTGCTCTCCGCTGCTCAGAGGCGGCGGACCAGTTAAGTAGCAGCAGTCTTAAGACCGCTGCTTCAAAACTGCTGTTTTTGGCAAGCCTGAAGGCTTGTGCCCCATCCTCTCAGAAGCAAAGCACCTCTAATCCAGTTTGGAGGCCTAGTGCTAATTGGAACAGACCTAAGCAAGCCAAAACATTCACCCCTACTTCCATGTCTGTATTAAGATGTGGCCCCAGAGGTTCTGGTAGGGGGGAGGTTATGTCCTTTTCAGGAAGCTTGATTTCAGTCTGTTCCAGATCCCTGGGTTATCAGGGTTATCAGATAAGCTTCAGAACAATGTCTCCCAGAGGAAATTTGTTTCTGTCCAATGTTCCAGGCAATCCCTTAAAGATTTAAGTATTTTTTCTGTCAGATATTAGATCTGTAAACTATGAGAGTGATAGCTCCAGTTCCTTCACAGAAGGAATGTACTTTCAGACCAGTTCTGGGTCTGAAAGCTCTCAACAAGTTTGTCAGAATTCCGACTTTCAAAATGGAAACTATTCAGACTATTCTACATTATTCTGCTCTACCATTCAGCTTTATAAGCTTCGTCAATGGTGCATGGATCATACTCCAGTATCTCAAAAGATTTTCCTGGGTCACAATACAAGTCAGTGTCTGACTTGGTGGCTGAATCAACTGATGTTCATTATTCAGGAGGCTTTTTTGCTCATCATACCTGTGATCAATTCAGATGCAAGTCTTCCAGGCTGGGGAGCTGTTTGAGGGTCTCTGAGAGCACAAGGAGTCTAGACTCTTCAGGAGGCAAGGTTGTCAATAAATGTTCTAGAACTATGGCTTGTCAGACTTGGCCTGTGTTGAAAGGGAGACTCATATCTGCTTTTGATCAGACAATGTCACAGCAGTGGATTATATCAATCATCAGGGGCGATCTCACAGTTCCCTAGCCATGAGGGAAGTGTTTTAAATTCTCTCATGGGTACAAGTCAATTCCTGTCTAATCTCTGCGGTTCATATTGCAGGACTGAACAACTTGGAAGCAGATTTTCTTAGTCGCCAGTCTCGGCATCCAGGGGAATGGTCTCTTCATCAGGATGTGTTCATTCAGATTGTGGATCTTTGGTGTCTCCCAGAGATAGATCTGATGGCCTCTTGTTTGAACAAAAAACTTCCCAGGTACCTTGAGAGGTTCAGGGACCCACAGGTGGAGTTTGTGGATGCTCTAGTAGCTTATTGATAATTTCAGCTTGCTTATCTATTTCATCTTCTTGTTCTTCTTCCCAGAGTGATTTCCAAGATAAGGCTAGAGCAGTGCTTTCCAAACTGTGTGTCGGGACACACTAGTGTGTCGGCAGCAGTGTGTAGGTGTGTCCCTGCTTCAGCACAAATTAAAAAAAAATATATATTTTTTTGGTTTCTGACTTTCCGCCTGCCTGCTACGTATATCATATGGTTGACATGTGATTGATACCTAGGGGGTCACAGATCATCTTAACCTATTGGCGCAGCTTAGTGGGAACTGAAACTATTCCCATTGGCACATTGGCTCCTGACTGCACGTGTAGTCTCCTTAAATGGCTTGTGACTGCATGTGTAGCCAGTGAGTGGGACAGCAGTGTGTTTGCAGCCCGGGCAGTAGTCAGTCGGACTCACCGAGCTCTGAGGGCAGCAGCTTAAACGCTGAGCTGAAGTCAGTAGGGGTTTTTTTTGCAACTAGCTCCCAGTAGTGCATTGCTGCTCCTGCTCTTGATATATGGATAGGAAGGGGAAGCTTAAAAATGCTTGATGATGAAATGCGAGTGTTTTTATCTAACATTCCACCAAATATTCAGAAATTGTGTTCATCCCATCAACCTCATACATCCCATTAAAATAGTAAGTAGCTATTGGTGTTATTAAACTTGTTTTTTAATTCTTGCACATACATACTGTTACTTGTAAATACATGTAGTTATTATTATCATTTATGTATGTGTCCGTATCTCTTAAAACAAGTTAGTTTAACCTCCTGTTTGCCAGTACAACTGAATTACTGTGTCACGAAATGATGTAGGTCTAAAAAGTGTGTCACCAACATGAAAAGTTTGGAAAGCTCTGGGCTAGAGAAATCATCAATAATCCTGATTGCTTCAGCTTGGCCTTACAGGAATTGGTATGCAGAATGGTTAGTTCTTAAGCATAGAGGTTTCTTAGATTTTGTGATTGAAATTTTAATCTAGGCTTGAAAGCTTTTATTTCTTGGTGTATAGATAATGGCTTTTCCTGGCATTCTTTCATAATTACTAGAATTTTGCACTTCTTACAGGTTGGTTTTGATAAGGGTCTATCTGCCAGTTCTCTGAAAGGAAGGTTTTGTTTATTTTGGCCATCTCTTCTGTTAGAAGAGTTTCTGAATTGTATGCTCTTTCGTGTGACCCCCCTTATCTTATCTTTTATCAGGATAAGGCTGTCTTAAAGGGATGGTAAACTCCTCAATATAACTTTATAAAAAAATTAAGTTCATGCCATAATTTTTCTCAAAACCTCTTTTTTTTAATACTTCTATTATTCTATTATAGATTATGCTCCCCTGCCTGCCCCCTTGCTCTGTTTTATTTTTTCGTTTTTTTCTGCCCAATCAAAAGCTTGGCCATCTGGTCCATTAAATGATATCTATTACATTACAAGCATGCATAGTAGCCACAGTCTGTCAGTGCTTGTCGTCACAAATTGTGTGCTTGTTACTTTTGTGCACAAGTGGCACAAGAAAGGGGATTCCTTATATGCCTAAATTAAACATTGAATCACAGCTATGGATTGATGCTTATCTCTATATATTTATTTATTTTTTGCAAAGGCTTTATTTTTTCCATGAGCAAAGAACCATAACATTTTTTTTAAATTTTACTTCACAATAAATGTTTTTTTTTGCCCACCCATATTATCACTGATCAGTCTAGTAACGTCTCCCGCCCGCTGTTCACAAACGCCTTATATTCTACCCATTCTGCAAAGTAAACAGATAATCTTCTAATTCTCTGTTTACTTTGCAGAACGAGTAGAATATAAGGTGCTTGTGAACACCTGTTACTAGGTGAGCTTGATCGCTCTGTGTAGTAACAGATGATTAGTTGGTCATAAATGCTTCAGTCAGTTTAGAGTAGAGCCAATTTGACTACATATGTGCAATTGTAAAAAGAAAAGAAAAAAAAAGCGCACACTCTAGCATAGTGACAAGTGTTCAGTAGCCGTGAACGTTCTACCCATAGTGACGTGTACAACGGGCTGGGCTGCTGTTCACGTCACTGCACTTCTGAAGGAATACGTTTGGAGGGGCGGAGCAAATAATATAATTGAGAAGGTATAAGAAAGCATTCAGTTGATGGGAACTGTCTGCTGTATGTGTAACTACACTGTGTATTAGCGCATAGCTAATATATTGAAAAGGGTACAGTTGATGGAAACCTGTAAATTGATTGAAAAGCCTAAAAGAAAAGGATTAAAGCTGATTAAAGTTGATGGGATTGCTCTCCCTTTAATAACGTATACAGTGGGCGGGACTGCTGTACACATCTCTAAATTGCTGAGAAGAGACACTGGGGGCGGAGCAAATAAAATGATTGACAAGAATAAGTTAAAAAGAAAAATCAATTATATACTAAAGTAAGATTTTTTTTTTGCTTCTGCAACATGACATAAAGCATTTGCCAAATTACATTAATAATACACTTTACCATCCCTTTAAGGACCTAATTTGACTCCTTGCCTAAAGTTGTGTCCTCAAACAATATCAGTCTGGAAATTGTTTTCCCTTCTTCAGGGAGATCTTTGCATTATTTGGCTGTTGTCAGGGCTTTAAAGTATTATATTGATGCTACTAAGGATTACAGAGAAACTTCTAGTTTGTTTGTAAACTTTTCTGGTTCTAGGAAAGGACAGAAAGTTCCTGCTGTTTATTTGGCCTCTTAATAAAAACTTTTGATTCATAAGGCTTACTTGGAGGCAGGTCAGGATTCTAGGATTCTAGATCACTGCTAATTCTACAAGATTAGTTGCCACTACTTGGGCTTCAAGAATGAGACTTCAGTTGACCAAATTTGCAAAGCAGCTACTTAGTCTTCTTTGCATACTTTTACAAAATTCTACAATTCTGATGTTTTTGCTTCTTCTGAGTCAGCCTTTGGTAAGAAAGTCCTTTAGGCAGTTGTCTCTGCTTGAGAAATATATATATAATTATATATATATAATATATATATATATATGCACTTTTTTGGTTCTTGTGGAGTTGTAGACTTAGATTTTGATTGAAAAAAGATGCTTATTTAATCTCACCCTTTGTATCTCATTACTTGTGGACTCCACAGCTTAGATAGTAGTTCCCAGGACTAATGGATTGTGGACCACTGAACCCAATTTTTTTTATTTTGTGATTCAGATAGAGCATGCAATTTTAAGCAACTTTCTAATTTTCTCGTATTATTAATTTTTCTTTGTTCTCTTGTTATCTATTTGAAAAAGAAGGCATCTAAGTTAAGGAGCCACCCAATTTTTTGTTTAGCTCCCTGGACAGCACTTGTTTTATTGGTGGGTGAATTTATCCACCAATCAGCAAGAACAACCCAGGTTGTTCACCAAAAATAGGCCGGCATCTAAACTTACATTCTTGCTTTTCAAATAGATACCAAGAGAATGAAGAAAATTTAATAATAGGAGTAAATTAGAAAGTTGCTTAAAATTGCACGCTCTATCTAAATCCCGAAGAAAAAAAAATGGGTTCAGTGTCCCTTTAAGCACAGATTTTTTTTTTAATCTAAAGTAATGGGAAGAAGCGGTTGGCAAAGCGGGGCGCATGCATGTTAAAGACGGTCCAGGAATTTTATGGGTATAGAAATTGAAGCAGTGATGTCTGCGGCCAGGAATGTTATGACGCTGGCATGCATGCGCATTACGGTCAAACTTTGTGAAACAGCTGATGCCACGTCACAGTATGTGACGTGGTTCGCTACTTTCCCAAGTTCGCTGTTTTCTCGGAACACCAGCAATAGCAATGACCTCACCACAGGAATAATGTTATAGGTATGAAGATGAAAGGGGGAAAAATAAAGAAAAACATCTTGGCAAATAATGTGTTCATTTCACAAAACCCCACAGTTTCCTATTAACAAAATCCATTTTGTAGAGGTGATAGTCAAGCAAATCTACCATTCAAGCGCAGAAATCCCATGTTAACGCCATACAGTGAATGATAAGGATTTAGCATAGAGACATTGGACCGTTCAGGGTAAAAATAAGGCATTGGAGTAGATTAATATAGTTTGAATGAAGCAACTTCACTAAAGTATATCATCTAAACACCCACCTATACAGTACTATATTATTTTTGAAGCTCAACAGAGCAAAGAATGAAGTCAGCATAGACAAGTCATTTTTTAAAACAAATTTGTAAATCTAGTGTTTGTAACACATCCAAAGAGAAATACAGGTTCTGTCATATTTTTAGTGTATCTTGCACAATATGTTTTTTGTTTATAGTTTTATTATTTTGCAAAAGAGTTGCAGGAGAAATAATTGCTCAGGATACTATCTTGTGTTCAGTCAGCAAAAATACAATATTGCAAAATATAAGAACAAATACTCACAATCCCTAATATCAGCTGTCTATTTTGTTAATAAGTTAATTCATCACTGCATTTTGCTATATACATTTACTGAAAATAGTGACTCACCTGTGGATTTGTTACTTTGTAACTTGTTTGTTAAATTTAAATCTTGATTATGATCCATGGTTGCTGAAATAAAAGAAAGGGACAGTGAAAAAAAAACTTAAATTGACAGTCTATTCAGGCAAGTAGCTAATAAGAGATCATTGTATGTAAAGATGCTACAGGAACACCACTGGGAGGTAGCTTTCTTCGTTTTTACATATATTTGCTATTACTAGTGCTACAGTATTAACATTTTTGGTATGGGTGTTGGTTTCATACAAAAACAGCTGTTTTGACCCCTTAACGACCAAGAACGTACCAGGTACGTCCTGCAAAAACTGTCAGTTAGTGACAATGGACGTTCCTGGTATGTCCTTGGTCTAATTGAGCGCTGGAAGCGATTGCGATCGCTTCCAGTAGCTCTCAGGGTATTGCAGTGATGCCTCGATATTGAGGCATCCTGCAATACCCTTTTTCAAGCATCCGATGCAGAGAGAGCCACTCTGTGGCCCTCTCTGCACCGGTAGCGATGGCGCGATTGTTGATGGGTGGGAGCTTAGCAGGGAGGCGGGTGGGTGGCCCATTGCTACCTGGCATCCGGTTCCTGTATGTGCAATGTGCACACCAGGTGCCGGGAATGTGCAGGGGGGCCTTCGGGGGCGCACACACACGCAGCAACTACTGCCACCAATGTCCCGGAATTGGAGGGAGGGGGGAAAAAAACATAAAGATCAAAGGATCTGGGAAAGGGGTATTAAGGGGTGGGAAGCTACACTACAGAAAAATCTATATTTTATCAAAAACATTAAAAACACTTTTTTGGGGGGGCAAACTGGGTACTGGCAGACAGCTGCCAGTGCCCAAGATGGGGCAAATAGGTAGCGGGGAAGCGTTAGAGAGCTGTCGGGGGAGGGGGGGATCAGGGAGGTTGGGGGCTAAGGGGGGGGGGGTCCATCACAGTTGAATAGATATTTAAAAAAAAAAAAAAAAAAAAAAGCCTTTTATTTTAGTACTGGCAGACTTTCTGCCAGTACTTAAGATGGCGGGGACAATTGTGGCGTGTGGGAGGAAAGAAAGCTGTTTGGGAGGGTTTAGGGGGTGGGATGTGTCAGGTGGGAGGCTGATCTCTACACTAAAGCTAAGATTAACCCTACAAGCTACCTAATTAACGCCTTCACTGCTGGGCATAATAAAAGTGTGGTGTGCAGTGGCATTTAGCGGCCTTCTAATTACCAAAAAACAATGCCAAAGCCATATATGTCTGCTATTTCTGAACAAAGGGGATCCCAGAGAAGCATTTACAACCATTAGTGCCATATTTGCACAAGTTGTTTGTAAATAATTTTAGTGTGAAACCTAAAGTTTGTGAAAAAGTGAACATTTTATTTGATCGCATTTGGCGGTGAAATGGTGGAATGAAATATACCAAAATAGGCCTAGATTAATACTTGGGGTTGTCTACTACACTACACTAAGCTAAAATTAACCCTAACCCCTTCACTGCTGGGCATAATACTCAAGTGGTGTGCAGCGGCATTTAGCGGCCTTCTAATTACTAAAAAGCAACGCCAAAGCCATATATGTCTGCTATTTCTGAACAAAGGGGATCCCAGAGAAGCATTTACAACCATTTGTGCCATAATTGCACAAGCTGTTTGTAGATAATTTCAGTGAGAAACCTAAAGTTTGTGAAAAAGTTTGTGAAAAAGTGAACAATTTGTTTTATTTGATCACATTTGGCGGTGAAATGGTGGCATGAAATATACCAAAATGGGCCTAGATCAATACTTTGGGTTGTCTACTGAAAAAATATATTTACATGTGAAGGGTTATTCAGGGATTCCTGACAGATATCAGTGTTCCAATGTAACTATCACTAATTTTTTAAAAGAAAATGGTTTGAAAATAGCAAAGTGCTACTTGTACTTATTGCCCTATAACTTGCAAAAACAGCAAAGAACATGTAAACATTGGGTATTTCTAAACTCAGGACAAAATTTAGAAACTATTTATTATGGTTGTTTTTTGGTGGTTGTAGATGTGTAACAGATTTTGGGGGTCAAAGTTAGAAAAAGTGTGTTTTTTCCATTTTTTTATCATATTTTATATTTTTTATGGTAAATGATAAGATATGATGAAAATAATGGTATCTTTAGACAATCCATATAATGGCGAGAAAAACGGTATATAATATGTATGGGTACAGTAAATGAGTAAAAGGAAAAGTACAGCTAAAGACAAACACATCAGAAATGTAAAAACAGCCCAAGTAAATTGAAAAATGGTCTTGTCCTTAAGGGGTTAAATAACAAATGATGAAACAGTGCCACTTTAATAATAAAATAAATATGTTAAATCAAAGTAGATTGGGTTAAAATCAGCAAACAACTAACATTCTTGCAAAATGAACACTGTCTGCTGCTATTATAGAACTTATGTTCTACTATGGCTTTCTGTCAAATCATTTTTGCAACAAAATTCCTCTACTGCGCAAGAAACTGATTTCCTGTTGCTAGTGCACGACTGCTAGTGCACATTTATCCTGTGAAGCTAACTCAAGTAAAAATCAGTTTTATGTTTAAAGATCAGAGGCCACTTCTGGATGTCAGAAATTAGGACAAAGCAAAATATTAACTATTAGTAATAGGCGTATAAGATAGCCAACATTAATATGAATTTTAATCAGCTATGGAACTCAAGACTGCTGTTTTGTGTTGCAGTAAGTTACCTCTGAGCCACAGGTTAGCCTTATTATTTACTCTATTTTTCTAACCTGGGGCTCGATCCGATAAAAATCGTTGCCCGCAAAAGCTGGCGACGCCAATATTTGCGCTGGTTTGGTATCACATATACGGCATAACCTAGAAGTTACGTGCGTATATTTCTGCCGTCGCCCGTAGTTTTTTGGGCCATAGGCAGGTATACCAAACCAGCGCAGTTTGGTATCCAATATACAGCGTAAGGACTTACGTGGCGAAAATGGAGAAATCTTACTCCATTTTCACCTCGCCACAAAAAGCAGCCGTAAGAAGCCTTACGCTGACTATTGGAGCCCCGTAACTCCCTAAACTAGCTGCTAAATAAACCTAACACCTAACGCATGCGCAATGTCTATCTAGCTGTCAACCGCGATCTGCTAAATAAAACCTAACAAGTAACGCATGCGCAATGTCTATCTACCTGTCAACCGCGATCCCCCGCCGCAATCCTTAATAAAGTATTTAACCCCTAAACCGCCGCCATCTACATAAACTAACCCCCTACTGTGAGCCCCTAAAACCGCCACCATCTAACTGATCTATCCCCTACTGTGAGCCCCTAAAACCGCCACCATCTAACTGATCTATCCCCTAATGTGAGCCCCTAAAACCGCCACCATCTAACTGATCTATCCCCTAATGTGAGCCCCTAAAACCGCCACCATCTACCTGATCTATCCCCTAATCTGACCCATTACACCGCCGCCAGCTATATTAATATTATTAACCCCTAATCTAATATCCATATAGTAATAAGCTCTATTACCAGCCCTTAAAAGGGCCTTTTGCGGGGCTTTGCCCCAAAGTTAACAGCTCTTTTGCCCTATAACCTGCCCTCCCTACACCACTGCCACCTATATTAATGGTATTAACCCCTAATGTAAGCCCCTTACACCGCCGCCATCTATATTAAAATTATTAACCCCTAATTTAATCTACCTACCCCGCCGCCAGCTATATTATCTATATTAACCCTAAGTATATTATAGTTAATATAGTTATTACATTATATATATTAACTATATTAACCCTAATTATATTAGGGTTAATATAGTTAATATAGTTACTATAGTATTTATATTAACTATATTAACTCTATCTTACCCTAACACCCCTAACTAAATTCTTATTAAATAAATCTAATTTATATTATAAACTAAAATATTCCTATTTAAATCTAAATACTTACCTATAAAATAAACCCTAAGATAGCTACAATATAATTAATAATTACATTGTAGCTATGTTAGGGTTTATATTTATTTTACAGGTAAATTGTTAATTATTTTAACTAGGTATAATAGCTATTAAATAGTTATTAACTATTTAATAGCTACCTAGTGAAAATAATTACCCAATTACCTGTAAAATAAATCCTAACCTAAGTTACAAATACACCTACACTATCAATAAATTAAATAAACTACAAATATCTATCTAAAAATACAATTAAATAAACTAAACTAAATTACAAAAAAAACAAACACTAAATTACAAAAAATAAAAAAAAGATTACAAGATTTTTAAGCTAATTACACCTATTCTAAGCCCCCTAATAAAATAATAAAGCCCCCCAAAATAAAAAAAATTCCCTACCCTATTCTAAATTAAAAAAAGTTCAAAGCTCTTTTACCTTACCAGCCCTTAAAAGGGCCTTTTGTGGGGGCATGCCCCAAAGAAAACTGCTCTTTTGCCTGAAAAAAAACACACAATACCACCCCCCAACATTACAACCTACCACCCACATACCCCTAATCTAACCCAAACCCCCCTTAAATAAACCTAACACTACCCCCCTGAAGATCTCCCTACCTTGTCTTCACCACACCGGGCCGAACTCCTCATCCGATCGGGGCGATGTCTTTATCCAAGCGGCAGCAAAGTCTTCTTCCATCCGGCAGCATCTTTCATCAAGCGGCATCTTCAATCTTCATTCGTTGCTCCTCCGACGCGGAGCATCCATCCCGGCCGACGACTGAACGATGAATGAGGTACCTTTAAATGACGTCATCCAAGATGGCGTCCGTCGAATTCCAATTGGCTGATAGGATTCTATCAGCCAATCAGAATTAAGGTAGAAAAATCTGATTGGCTGATTGAATCAGCCAATCAGATTCAAGTTCAATCTGACTGGCTGATTGGTTTAAATCTCATAAACATGGATCCATGGTACATAAAAATATGGTAAAACAATTTAAAATATTAGATAAAATTCAAAGGGGATCGATCCCTCCAAGGGCACAATATCCCTAAGCTGGTATGTGGAGACTGATAGAAGTTAGTAGACTATGCTACCCTCTACTCCATATGGTAATATGACAACTAGTTAAACAGATTAAACAGATTAGGCAGATTGGTGGAGTGGTATCCACCAAATATGGGGAATACAATCCTAAGCAGATAAGGATACAGCTCAACAGAATATCAAGTGTGAATAAAAAATCATATGTGAAAAAAGATATGCTGTGAAAAAACAAAGTTGATCAAAAAGTGTGACCAAAAAATGAACTAGTGTGTACACAATCTAGTTTAAAAAATGTGGTCTCAAAAAATTAAATAATGCAAATCACATAACATAGCATAAAGATGTGTAGTGAAAAATATATACTTAGTGACTCAAAACAATATAAGGAAAAGTGGGCAATTTGTTAAAACATTAACGATATTTAGATACAGAAAATAAATGTGATCAAATCAATGTCCATACAAAACAGATAGTGATGACGTTATTGCAGTCAAGAAAAAAAAAAAAAAAAAAAAAAAAAAACCTATCCAAAAGTATATTTTGAATAAATAAGTCCAATAAAACCAATAGAATGTCTCTTATCCTCCAATGGGTCCTAATATTCCAATCGAAAAATAGTTCAGAAACCTCAGTCTCAGGGCAAAAAAATGTGGAGACAAAGAGGAAAAAATGACAGTAAAAAAAAAAAAAAAAAAAAAAAATGCTGGGAAGTCCTCAAAACCTAAAGGTAGAGAAACATAACATAGTATAATACTGTGAAACGTATGAATAAATCAAGAAATATAGCTCACCATATGAATGTCAACGCGTTTCGGCCCACAGCTTTTTTTTTTTACTGTCATTTTTTCCTCTTTGTCTCCACATTTTTTTGCCCTGAGACTGAGGTTTCTGAACTATTTTTCGATTGGAATATTAGGACCCATTGGAGGATAAGAGACATTCTATTGGTTTTATTGGACTTATTTATTCAAAATATACTTTTGGATAGTTTTTTTTTTTTTTCTTGACTGCAATAACGTCATCACTATCTGTTTTGTATGGACATTGATTTGATCACATTTATTTTCTGTATCTAAATATCGTTAATGTTTTAACAAATTGCCCACTTTTCCTTATATTGTTTTGAGTCACTAAGTATATATTTTTCACTACACATCTTTATGCTATGTTATGTGATTTGCATTATTTAATTTTTTGAGACCACATTTTTTACACTAGATTGTGTACACACTAGTTCATTTTTTGGTCACACTTTTTGATCAACTTTGTTTTTTCACAGCATATCTTTTTTCACATATGATTTTTTATTCACACTTGATATTCTGTTGAGCTGTATCCTTATCTGCTTAGGATTGTATTCCCCATATTTGGTGGATACCACTCCACCAATCTGCCTAATCTGTTTAATCTGTTTAACTAGTTGTCATATTACCATATGGAGTAGAGGGTAGCATAGTCTACTAACTTTTATCAGTCTCCACATACCAGCTTGGGGATATTGTGCCCTTGGAGGGATCGATCCCCTTTGAATTTTATCTAATATTTTAAATTGTTTTACCATATTTTTATGTACCATGGATCCATGTTTATGAGATTTAAATTGTGTTTGTAATAAATTGTATCATACATTTTATATTCTTTTCCCATTTTTCTCACCACCACATAAGCTTCTCATCCAATCATAGGAACTTAGCCCTCACTAAAAGGGTTTTATTTGTTCTAGTGTGAATATATTTTCACACACACACACCAGACCTTGACTTAACTGGCGCTCCTCTCTAAACCTCTCTTACAATAGTATTTCCCTTGTGGGTAGTGGGGGCCCACCTTAGATAGGAGCTATAGGTCCTTTAAGCGCTGTGAGTACAATACATTTTCTGTATTTCCACATCAGGCTATATGGAGTGACAGGTGAACCAATGTGTGACTTTAAGTATTCAAATAATAAATCATTGAACTCATATTATATGGAATATAAAATATATGTGAGCTGTTTAATAGTAAATTATAACAGTGCCTATTTTGGGTGACAGTAATGATCTATTAATGTCTATGTCTCGTACTGTAATAGTAATGTAATGTATAGTATAAACTTTACAGCTCCTCAATTTTACTGAGTATGTATAAAGATATACAGGGAGTGCAGAATTATTAGGCAAATGAGTATTTTGACCACATCATCCTCTTTATGCATGTTGTCTTACTCCAAGCTGTATAGGCTCGAAAGCCTACTACCAATTAAGCATATTAGGTGATGTGCATCTCTGTAATGAGAAGGGGTGTGGTCTAATGACATCAACACCCTATATCAGGTGTGCATAATTATTAGGCAACTTCCTTTACTTTGGCAAAATGGGTCAAAAGAAGGACTTGACAGGCTCAGAAAAGTAAAAAATAGTGAGATATCTTGCAGAGGGATGCAGCACTCTTAAAATTGCAAAGCTTCTGAAGCGTGATCATCGAACAATCAAGCGTTTCATTCAAAATAGTCAACAGGGTCGCAAGAAGCGTGTGGAAAAACCAAGGCGCAAAATAACTGCCCATGAGAAAAGTCAAGCGTGCAGCTGCCAAGATGCCACTTGCCACCAGTTTGGCCATATTTCAGAGCTGCAACATCACTGGAGTGCCCAAAAGCACAAGGTGTGCAATACTCAGAGACATGGCCAAGGTAAGAAAGGCTGAAAGACGACCACCACTGAACAAGACACACAAGCTGAAACGTCAAGACTGGGCCAAGAAATATCTCAAGACTGATTTTTCTAAGGTTTTATGGACTGATGAAATGAGAGTGAATATTGATGGGCCAGATGGATGGGCCCGTGGCTGGATTGGTAAAGGGCAGAGAGCTCCAGTCCGACTCAGACGCCAGCAAGGTGGAGGTGGAGTACTGGTTTGGGCTGGTATCATCAAAGATGAGCTTGTGGGGCCTTTTCGGGTTGAGGATGGAGTCAAGCTCAACTCCCAGTCCTACTGCCAGTTTCTGGAAGACACCTTCTTCAAGCAGTGGTGCAGGAAGAAGTCTGCATCCTTCAAGAAAAACATGATTTTCATGCAGGACAATGCTCCATCACACGCGTCCAAGTACTCCACAGCATGGCTGGCAAGAAAGGGTATAAAAGAAGAAAATCTAATGACATGGCCTCCTTGTTCACCTGATCTGAACCCCATTGAGAACCTGTGGTCCATCATCAAATGTGAGATTTACAAGGAGGGAAAACAGTACACCTCTCTGAACAGTGTCTGGGAGGCTGTGGTTGCTGCTGCACGCAATGTTGATGGTGAACAGATCAAAACACTGACAGAATCCATGGATGGCAGGCTTTTGAGTGTCCTTGCAAAGAAAGGTGGCTATATTGGTCACTGATTTGTTTTTGTTTTGTTTTTGAATGTCAGAAATGTATATTTGTGAATGTTGAGATGTTATATTGGTTTCACTGGTAAAAATAAATAATTGAAATGGGTATATATTTGTTTTTTGTTAAGTTGCCTAATAATTATGCACAGTAATAGTCACCTGCACACACAGATATCCCCCTAAAATAGCTATAACTAAAAACAAACTAAAAACTACTTCCAAAACTATTCAGCTTTGATATTAATGAGTTTTTTGGGTTCATTGAGAACATGGTTGTTGTTCAATAATAAAATTAATCCTCAAAAATACAACTTGCCTAATAATTCTGCACTCCCTGTACAGATATACAGAATATCTAGTAGCAAATATTGGGAGACACATAAAAGAGGCATAAGCTCACAAAAGCCTGTTTTTAAAATGCAAATATATTAGAAGAATTACATTATCATAACTAATTGATACCCGTAATCCGAATCAGGCAGGCCCTGGGGAAGATAAACTAGCCCCAGCCAACAGTAATTAGGCATCTTACTCCAATTTTTTCAAGCAAGAGACTACATTATTAGAAGCTATTAAGCTGTAATGATACTGATACTCAGCAGGAAGTAATCCGGTAGCTGGCTCAGGAAAAGCAGAAACACAATCATCTAGTTTGAAAACATGAAGAAAGTTGCATAGTCCAAAAACAAGCCATAGTCAAGGATTGGAAAAGGGCTGAAAAATGTTAAACAAGCTGAAAATGATACACAGGAAAAACAATCTATAAATAGTAGCTAAATTAAGGGTAACCAAAAAAAACACAATAGGGGGCGGAGCTAACCACCGAGACGACTGGTCGCATATGATACTAGCTCCTGCCTGTATTATATGTTTTTTTGGGGATATTCTTCATCGGAGAGCCCATAAACAATGAGGATGTAAATTACCTATAAACTGAAACCAAACTACACAAGTTGGAGTGAGACCTGAGAGTGCTTTCCCGGTTTGCTGTCTGAACCACAGAGTGCGGCCTAACCACGAGGTGGTGTCATCATGGAGGACCCTCACATAGCTATACTTGCCCTTTTCGAGGAATATGGCCGCAACCTGCTTTCTAGACTGGACCGGCTTCTGGTGATCAGTAGGCGTCCGTGCACGGAAAGAACTGAGCCTCCTGGAGCCCCCGCTGCACGTGAGGGCCCTACCCAAGTGTCTACCGCCAGTCACCTTGCTTCAAAGAAGATGTTCCCTGGGTCCCAGAGAGGGACAAGTGCGACTTAACTAGGCTGTGTAACAAAACGCTGTTTGGAGGAGGCCCACGCTCGGATGTGAGACTGCAGGTATGCGAGCAACTGAAAGACTGTGTGCCCTCCCTATTTTCCTTAGTCCCCATCTGGGGAGCTGTCGCTGGCTCTTTGCAGGCCGGGGGTAGTGTGAGAGCTGAGACGGTAACGGGGGAGGAATCGCATACTTAACGCTGCCCGGTCTCTGTATGGAGAGGCGGTCGGCTGGCTAGATACCGGGACTTACCTGGAGGATACATCTGCAGCCCACATCGATCTGCTTTCCCAGACTTTCACTGTCTTCCCAGCTTCCCAGAATGGAATTAGAAACTGGCGAGCAGGAGTGGGGTAACGTGAAGACTTAACTCTGGGACTTAACCACTGACTCAATTGAGGCTGACCCTGTGAGCATTACCCATTGATATGCGCAAAAGAACTAATTTTTGCTTTCAGGGATATGTTTCCTACCCCACAGTCACAGCCTGCACAAGAGGGACTTATCCTTTTGCTATATATATTACACTTCTCATTTTACCTATACAATACCTAGAGTCCATATAAGTATAAGTCTACTGTGATAATGTCTCATAGATAGGTAGTATGTGCTACAGTCGCCTATATTATCTTCACTTATTGTGTATATCCATACAATTCTCTGACACTTATCATATATAAGACCAAGTGTTTTGCAATAAACTTGGACAACTATGCTCTCGGGTCCAGCCCTTACTTTAGTGCTTGATGACGCTTGCTGCCCCTAGTGAGCTAGGCCACAATGCTTATAGTCTATGTCCTTTAGATATATCTATTACTATGGGATGTTACCTACTTTATATGTATAAGCTATATATCCTATGTAAGATAGTTTTCTAATATCAGCGCATTAACTGGAATTGTATACTCTAACATATATTAAGTGGGCCAAACGATTAGTGGGCCCAGGAAGTAACTGGGGATGTGTATTTAACTTTTATAAGTGACATGCCCCGTACGTAGATTATACTACATCTAATTAGCATTCCAGCAAACTATTATTATGCACAAATAGCCACATACTAGATCTAGTGTCCCTAAAGTTAATCTTAAGTGACATTCTGAAGCTCCAGGCTAAACGTGACGTTAAATGATCCTCCAGAAAATATATATTCGTCAATTTTATGAGAGAGCACATTTATGATGTGAGTATCTTAATCTGTACAACCTCTCTAATGAAGGGAAAGTCTTTACTAGGTCTGGATCCGCCCCCCCCCCCCCGCACATCTGTGTGGCAAGGGATAAATAATTTATCGCCCACACTCCCTTTTGGCAGAGTGAAGTAGTCTCTGCTCTGTCCGTAGAGCCTTGGTCTTAGATTGTACTTATAGTAGTGAGAAGATGGCTCACCGGATCTTATTACTGATAGTTCCAGTATGAAACTGTAATATTCAGTCAGCGCATCGGGCCAGCTGTATAGTCACAGCCCGGCCCGACCGCGCCATAGCACTAAGTGCAGCTCGCTCCTGTGACAGGAGCGAGCTGCACTTAGTCTTATGGCGCGATTGGGCCGGGCTGTGACTATACAGCTGGCCCGATGCGCTGACTGAATATTACAGACCCGCTCAGCAGAGAGCAGAGAGCGGGTTCTTTAAAAGCGCTGACATTTTTACATTTTAAAAGGTAAAAAATGATTTTATGGCTATAGCACCTAAATAATGTTATATAATTCTGCATTATGTGCAGAATTATATAACATTATTTTTAAGGTTTACTGTCCCTTTAATGTAGTCTGGAAGTTGTAGCCGGAAAGTAACTGGATTGATTTGCTCTGTTATCTTATAAGGACCATTGTACATTTGACTTCTTGAGTTTCTTAGATGGAACTTGAACCTTGAGATTCTTTGTGGAGAGCCATACTTTATCTCCAATATGAAAAACTGTTTATGATATTTGTTAGCTGCTATCTTATAACTTTCCTGAGCTTCACTGAGAGTTGTTTTCAAAAGTTCAAAGTTCATGAGTCTAATGTTGTGATATACCTTTAAGCTATATCCCTCCCATCTACTTCCTCTCCTTATTTAAGCTGCCTTTGTTCACCTGTTACCTGCCTGATAATTGAAGTTAAACCTGGAATTGCTCCTAGCGCTTTAGGTTTTTCCTAACATTTTTGCAGGTCACTTTTTGACATGTTGTAACTTTGCAAGTCACAACTCCCTATACTAGAGCCTTTAACTCTGCAAGACTCAGCAGTGATCTTCATACTTTCCTCCTACCTCTGCAGCAATTTCTGCACTTCAGACGGACATTCGAGAGCAGATCAGCTGTAAGACGGATCTTGATAACCCAAACGGAAGTTAGTCACGCTCACACCGCCCGGCTCAGACTCTGCTCACAAGCCGTTCAGGTAACGAACTGCCAACCCGACTAGAGACGGAATATCATCTGTAATGCTAAGGTATTGTGACTCATCGTTTTGGCTTGTTATATTGGTAAATTGCTTACTTCCATCCGACGCCTAAGACTGATGCTTGCAACTGCTTTCATATCAGTTTTTCTAAGTACTCAATCATTAACAACCAGATTCGTCCTAACATTGTATATAAGTTTTATTGTGTGAGTGTGTGAAGATTTATCAGCAACCGTAAATGTGCAGGATTAATGGGAACTTATTCTTTCATTGTGCATTAATCATTTAAGGGATTAATCAGTATCCCTGTTACCTAAATCAGTTATTACAGCCGTGTAACTCATTCTTTTGCCTCTGCAACTCAGGAAGGCACTGCTTCTATTAGTGGTCACTCACTGAGGAAATATATTCTTATTCCTTTTAGTACCACTTACCTTATAAATCAGCTCACTGTATGTGTACTCATTCAGCATCCACATTGCTATTGAGGCAAAAATACATCAGAGCAACAAAATACCTTTATCTGTAGTAACAGAAACAACTAAACACATATAGAAACTTCAGGTGTGTTACAGAATTATCAGGCCCAATACTCTGCTTGTGATATCTGTTAACATGGATCCAAATGAGATTCAAAAAGAGTTTAATAACATCCATCTGAAATTGGATTACTTGGCACATGGGTTAACAGAAGTACAATCAGAGAATACCTCCTTGAGAGCTCTTATAAAAGACTGTCTAACCCCTAAAGTGCAAGATTTACCAGAGCCTCAAATTCAGCCACCTACTCCTTTCTCGGGCAAACGTTCAGCCTTCAGAGATTTCAAAAATGCATGTAATTTACTTTTCTCTCTCAATCCCTGGACATACCACACTGAGAGAATAAAAGTATGCACCACAATTTCCTACCTTTCAGGGGAACCCAGAACATGGGCCAATAGGTTTTTTGAATCTAATGACCCAATATTAGATTCCCTGCAGGATTTTTTTTCTGCCATGTCTAACCTTTATGAAGACTCCAACACCCAAATAAACGCAGAGTTCAGGTTGCGTGCCCTTAAACAGGGAAAGAGAACAGTCGAGGAATATATCACAGACTTTCAGATGTGGGCATCAGATTCCCAATGGAATGAGGTCAGTCTCAGAAATCAGTTCCGATTAGAATTATCTGAGACCCTTAAGGATGAGCTATCAAGACTTGAGATGCCAGACACTCTACCAGCTCTTATCAAATTAAGTATTACTCTGGATTGGAGATTTAGGGAACGGAAGGCCGAAAAGTTGGCTTATGACAGTACCCCAAAACGCACATATTCTGCAATCCCATCTCAAGAAAAATATGCTTCTACTTCCATCCCAATGGAAATTGGTACTATCAGAGGACCACTCACCTCCGAAGAAAAGATAAGGAGAATGTCAAATTTGTGCCTATATTGCACAAATAAAGATCACACAGTTACCGTTTGTCCATTACTTGCCAAACAGAAAAAGGGTAAGATTGTTACACTTGAACACTTACATAACAACAAAAAAACAAATCAATTAATTGTATCTCTTTCCTTGCAGTGGGATCAACACAACCTTCTGACTAATGCACTGATAGACTCAGGGGTGCCTGTGGTATATATTGACACTAATTATGTTGTATCAAATAAAATTCCCACGGTGTGCAAACAAAATCCTGTCTTTGTTAAGTTAATCGATGGTACCTTCATTCAGAAAGGACCCATAACACACCATACCATACCGCTTCTAACTTCTACATCCTCGGGTCACACCGAGTTCCTGTCATTTTACATAATACCAATAGCCCTGCACACGGTCATATTAGGTTACTCATGGTTAGAGACACACAATCCTTCCATTGATTGGACACTACATAACATAACCCTCAATTCTACTTATTGTACTAAGACATGCTATCCACATTGTACCATAGCCAGTCTGGAACAAGGAGTACCTGAAGTCTATCAGGACTTGGCAGACGTATTTGACTTAAAGGAAGCCGAGAATCTTCCTCCTCATAGGGTTTATGATTGCCTAATAGATATTATTCCTGGTTCACAAATACCACACGGGAAAATATATCCCATGAATCAAAAAGAACTTAAGGATTTACGTACTTATCTTGACGAAAATTTAAAAAAAGGGTTTCATCTCACATTCTACTTCACCAGCTGCTGCTGGGATCTTTTTTGTCAAAAACAAAGATGGAACGTTATGGCCGATAATTGATTATAGAGCGTTAAATACTATAACAATAAAAAATAGTTACCCTTTACCCTTAATCCCTGAGTTACTAGAGAGTCTAACAGATGCCAACATATTCTCAAACTAGATCTAAAAGGGGCCTATAATTTAATCCGTATAAAGAAGGGGGATGAGTGGAAGACCACATTCAGAACCAGATACCGTCTGTCCCAATATAACGTAATGCCTTTTGGTTTATGTAATGCCCCAGCAACCTTCCAGCATTTCATTAATTAAATATTCCATGATCTGACTGATGTATGCGTTATCATCTACTTAGATGATATTCTAATTTACTCTAAAAATGTAAGTGACCATGAAAAACATGTACGCTGGGTACTTACAAGACTCAGACAACATAAACTATACGCCAAAAAAGTGAAATGCACATTTCATGTAACTCAGATTAAATTCCTAGGGTACATCATTACACATAATAAGATACAAATGGACCCTCAAAAAATTACCACCATCACAGAATGGCCCAAACCCACAAATAAACGTGCACTCCAGAGGTTTCTGGGATTTGCAAACTTTTATAGGAAGTTTATTAAAGATTTTTCTTCCATCGTGAAACCCCTCACTCAACTAGCAAGTAATAAACGTAGGTTTATTTGGACCAAGGAATCCCAGGCTGCTTTTACGAAATTAAAACATCTGTTCACCACTGCACCTGTATTAACTTTACCTAACTATGATCAACCATTCATTTTAGAGGTTGATGCCTCTAATTCAGGGATTGGTGCAGTGTTATCACAGCAAAACAGACAAACAAAACAGATTCATCCCATTGCATACTAATCGAAAACATTTTTGCCAGCTGAAAGCAACTACAGTGTTGGTGATAAAGAACTACTAGCAATAAAGAGATCTCTGGAACATTGGAGACACCTCTTGGAAGGCACTAAGGAACCTTTTCTAATCTATACAGATCACAAAAATCTAGAATATCTGAAGAAAAACAAAACCCTCTCATCCCGCCAAGTTCGCTGGGCCCTCTTTATGGACCGTTTCAGTTTCCATATAACCTATAGACCAGGTACTACCAATACCAAAGCTGACGCCTTATCTAGACAACATGAGCTCCTCCCTCTTCAAAAGAGTCCTACCCCCATAATACCTGAAGATACGTTTTTGGGGACACTCACTACATTAGAAACTGAGGTACTAACAACCTTTAAAAATGAGATCGACCTACCCACTAGTTGTGAACAAGATCCTTTAACAGGATTTCTATATCGCAAAGAGAAGTTATTCATACAACACTCTCTTATAAACCTTATCTTATCACATACACATGATAGCCTGTTGTCAGGTCATAAAGGCATACAGAAGACAACCGAATTGACAAGAAGATATTTTTGGTGGCCCCAGATGGAACAGACCATCATTGATTACGTAACTGGTTGTGATATTTGTGCAAAGAATAAATCAGAACACAACAAACCCATTGGATTTTTAACGTCTATGCCAATACCTGATAAACCATGGACCACCATTTCCATGGATTTTATAGTTGAATTGCCATCTTCACAACAGTATAACACCATATTCGTTGTAATAGATCATTTAACTAAACTTGCACACTTTACTCCACTAAAAGCTTTGCCAATATAGTACGATTACATGGGTTACCTACTACCATAATCACAGATCGCGGAACCCAATTTACTTCCGCTTTTTGGAGATCACTCTGCAAAATTCTAAAGATAGACACTAGATATTCAACCACGTTCCATCCACAGACCAATGGATTAACGGAACGCCTAAATCAGACATTAGAACAATACCTCAGGTGTTACATAACACACCTTCAGGATGATTGGGTTACATATCTCCCGATGGCGGAATTCTCTTATAACAATTCTGTCTCCGCTTCAACAAAAATGACACCTTTCTTTGCCACTTATGGCTACCATCCGACTTCTATCACCATATCCAACACTACAGTCAATTCACCAACTGCTACAGATTACCTCACCTCTTTACAAACCAGACTGGATATCCTTAAGACTCATCTCACTGAAGCAAAAGACAGACAGAAACACTACTATGACCAACGACATAGACCAACACCAGATTACAAAATAGGAGACCAAGTTCTTCTATCCACAAAATACCTCAGACTCCAAATACCAAGTAAAAAATTAGCTAACCAATACATAGGACCTTTTCCCATTAGCAAGATTGTCAATCCCAATGCAGTTAGATTGACCCTAACAAGTCACTATAAAATACATAATACATTTCATGTCTCCCCTCTAAAACCCTATACTTCCGATCACCAAAGATTGGTTCCAGTCCCTCCACCCTCGATTCTCCTTGACAATCAAGAAGAGTTTGAGGTGGAAAGAATATTGGACTCCCGTGTCAGGAGACGTAGATTGGAGTATCTGATTAAATTGAGGGGATATGGTCCCGAGGAGAATTCTTGGCAGTCTCATTCAAATATTCATGCACCCATCCTCTTAAGATGATTTCATCTACATTACCCTTTGAATCCTCATCTAGGAACCCCAGGGGTGCTCCCTTGAAGGGGGGGAGATGTGATATACCTTTAAGCTATATCCCTCCCATCTACTTCCTCTCCTTATTTAAGCTGCCTTTGTTCACCTGTTACCTGCCTGCTAATTTAAGTTAAACCTGGAATTGCTCCTAGCGCTTTAGGTTTTTCCTAACATTTTTGCAGGTCACTTTTTGACATGTTGTAACTTTGCAAGTCACAACTCCCTATACTAGAGCCTTTAACTCTGCAAGACTCAGCAGTGATCTTCATACTTTCCTCCTACCTCTGCAGCAATTTCTGCACTTCAGACGGACATTCGAGAGCGGATCAGCTGTAAGACGGATCTTGATAACCCAACCGGAAGTTAGCCACGCTCACACCGCCCGGCTCAGACTCTGCTCACAAGCCGTTCAGGTAACGAACTGCCAACCCGACTAGAGACGGAATATCATCTGTAATGCTAAGGTATTGTGACTCATCGTTTTGGCTTGTTATATTGGTAAATTGCTTACTTCCATCCGACGCCTAAGACTGATGCTTGCAACTGCTTTCATATCAGTTTTTCTAATTACTCAATCATTAACAACCAGATTCGTCCTAACATTGTATATAAGTTTTATTGTGTGAGTGTGTGAAGATTTATCAGCAACCGTAAATGTGCAGGATGAATGGGAACTTATTCTTTCATTGTGCATTAATCATTTAAGGGATTAATCAGTATCCCTGTTACCTAAATCAGTTATTACAGCCGTGTAACTCATTCTTTTGCCTCTGCAACTCAGGAAGGCACTGCTTCTATTAGTGGTCACTCACTGAGGAAATATATTCTTATTCCTTTTAGTACCACTTACCTTATAAATCAGCTCACTGTATGTGTACTCATTCAGCATCCACATTGCTATTGAGGCAAAAATACATCAGAGCAACAAAATACCTTTATCTGTAGTAACAGAAACAACCAAAACACATATAGAAACTTCAGGTGTGTTACAAATGTAGAGCTGCAAGTTGTTGCAAAGAACAGAGTCTGGGAGGTGTAACTGTGTTTTGCATTATTGTAGGCAAAGTCTGCTGTAGGTAGGAAATCAGCCCAATTATCCTGCAGATAATTAACAAAACACCATAGATATTGCTCTATATCCTGGTTAGTATGTTCTGTGTGTCCGTTTGTGGATGAATGGCAGTAGACAATTTGATGTCAATACCTAAAGCAGAACAAAAACTTTTCCAAAATTGAGAAGTGAATTGAACCCCTTGGTCAGAGATTACCTCATCTGGAACTCTGTGCAGCCGAAAAACATTCTGGATAATTAAAGGGACGGTCTACTCCAGAATTCTTAATTGTTAAAAAGGTAGATAATCCCTTTATTATCCATTCCCCAGTTTTGCACACTAATATACTATTTAACTCTGTGATTAACTTGTATCTAAGCTTCTCAAGACTGCCTCCTGATCTGAGATCTTTTGACAGACTTGCATTTCAGGCAATAAATGTGCTTACTCTTAAATAACTCCACAGACGTGAGCACAATGTTAACTATATGGTTCACATGAACTAATGCCCTCTAGCAGTGAAAAACTCTCAAATGCATTCAGATAAGAGGTGGCCTTCAAGGGCCTAGAAATAAGCATATTGTCAGGATAGGTTAAGTCCAGAGTTAGACCCAAATGCTAAAATGAAGTTAGAATAACACTCTAGCACTGTGAGTATATTCCCGGACCTGACCCTGCGACAGCTGCAATAGTATACTCACAGAAATAAACTGGAAGATGATACAGCAGGGTCAGGAGAAGAACTTCGGGTAGATAAGGGTTAACCAAAAGAGTAATCCATCAAGCAATAACCGGCAACATGGAATCAGGCAGGCAGGGGTTAACCAGAAGGGTTTGTCAAACAAGCAAAGTTCCAGCAGCGTGTAATCAAGCAGTTTGGGGTTAAAACAGTAGAATGGTCAAACAAGCAAAGTCCAGCAACGTGTAATCAGGCAGTTTGGGGTTAAACAGTAGAATAGTCAAACAAGCAGAGTCCAGCAACGTGTAATCAGGCAGTTTGGGGTTAAACAGTAGAATGGTCTAGCAAGCAAAGTTCCAGCAGCGTGTAATCAGGCAGTTTGGGGTTAAACAGTAGAATGGTCAAACAAGCAAAGTCCAGCAACGTGTAATCAGGCAGTTTGGGGTTAAACAGTAGAATAGTCAAACAAGCCAAGTTCCAGCAGCGTGTAATCAGACAGTTTGGGGTTAAACAGTAGAAATGTTCAAAACAAGCAATAGTCCAGATAACAGGAATCAGGCAGGAAGGGTTTAGGAATCAAACAAGCCAGCAATTCCGATTCAAAATAAGTAATCCAAAAGTTACTTACAAGCCAGGAACAAAACAAACAGGCCCCGAGGTGAGGAGACGCCGGAATAAGAAGGCCCTCTGACGTCAGCAGAAGGGGCAGAGGAGAACAAGGTTGCTAAGCAACCAAGAAAGCACTACCGCGCTGTACAGAAGGAAGCGTTCAGCAGCTGAGCGATTGCGACAGTGCCCCCTCCTCAAGGACCCCTCCGGGGAACACGAACAGGTTTAGAGGGATTCTGAGCGTGGAACTGTTTGATCAAAGCAGAAGCACAAACATTAGAAGCAGGTTCCCAAGAACGTTCAGTGATGGGATATCCCTTCCAGTGGACCAAATAATATAGACGGGTACCCCGTAATCTGGAATCAAGAATATGACTGATCTCAAATTCTGAAGTACCATCCACAAGGAACGGAGAGGGAACTTTACATTTGGTGGAAAACCGGTTAGAGACTGCCGGTTTAAGAAGAGATACGTGAAAGACAGGGTGAATCTTCAAGTTGTCTGGTAAAGCCACCCTGTAGGCAGTAGAACAAACCTTGGAAACAATCCTGAATGGTCCAATGTATTTGGGACCCAATTTAGCACAAGGTTGTTTGAGTCGAATGAATCGGGTGGAAATCCAAACCTTGTCTCCAGTCCGAAAAGAGGGTGCCTTCCGGCGTCTGCGATCAGCAAATCTTTTATACTTTTGAGAACAGAGAAGAAGAATTTCCCGAACCTTCTTCCAGTGTTTACAAAGATTTCTCACTGTATGATCTGCTCCAGGAACTCCAGAACCTCCCGAAGACATAGGAAAAGTTCTAGGCGCAAATCCATAGGCTGCCTTAAAAGGAGAAGTCTGTAAAGAAGAATTGAAACGGGAATTGTAAGCAAGTTCAGCTAAAGGAAGAAGTTGAGACCAATTGGAGTGCTGATGATTAACATAGTGCCTGAGATAGGATTCAAGAGATTGATTTACCCGCTCAGTTTGACCATTGGACTGAGGATGATGAGCAGTAGAAAGAGATATGGTAACTCCAAACTGTTTGCACAGAGATTTCCAAAATCTTGAGACAAATTGAACTCCACGATCAGAAACAATGTCCAAAGGAAAACCATGTAATCTGGTGATATGAAGAATAAACAATTCAGCAAGTTTCTGGGCCGATGGTAATCCAGGTAATGGAACAAAATGAGCTGCTTTGGAAAACCTGTCTACCACAACCCATATGGTCTTGTTTCCGGCAGAATTAGGAAGATCTGTAATAAAGTCCATGGAAACATGAGACCAGGGATAATACGGAACAGGTGGAGGTTGTAAGAATCCAAGAGGTAAAGATGAAGACTGTTTATTAGAGGTACAAGAATGACAAGCTGCAACATAATCCTTGACATCTTTGCCCATGGAAGGCCACCAGACATGTTGTTTGAGTCTCCACAAAGTATTACGCACTCCTGGATGTCCAGATAGAACATTATCATGAGCCCAACGAAGAAGTTTTAGGCGGAATTCAGTAGGTACAAATAAGATTCCAGGAGGTATGTTAAAGGATGAAGGAACGGAAGCTTGAACAGACTGTAATGCTTGGAAAGGAAATGTAGACAACTGAGCTAGAACTTTAGCAGGGCGGAGAATGGGTTCAGAATCCAAAAATGTAGAATCAGAAGCTAGAAATTGTCTAGATAAAGCGTCTGCTTTCGTATTCTTAGAACCAGGAATATAAGAGAGGACAAAATTAAATCTGGAGAAGAACAAAGCCCATTGGGCTTGACGTGAGTTGAGGCGTTTGGCAGTATGAAGATACAGAAGATTTTTATGATCCGTGAGAATAAGAAATGGTTGAACCGTGCCTTCAAGCTGATGTCTCCATTCTTCCAAAGCCATTTTAATAGCTAACAATTCCTTGTTACCGACGTCATAATTCAGTTCAGAAGTATTGAACTTCTTGGAGAAAAATCCCACAGGAAGGATCTTGCTAGAAACAGGATTTCGCTGAGATAGTACTGCCCCAGCAGCGATCAGAGAAGCATCCACTTCAAGGATGAATTGGAGACTCGGAACAGAATGGCAAAGAATGGGAGCAGAAGTAAATGCAGACTACAGGGATTCAAATGCCTGTAAGGCTTTATCAGACCAATGCTTGCAATCCTGACCCTTCTTAGTAAGAGTAGTAAGGGGTGCCGAGATGTTAGCAAAGTCTTTTATGAACTTACGATAGTAATTGGCAAACCCCAGGAACATTTGAAGAGATTTTAAGGAAGTAGGTCTAGGCCAGTCTATAATTGCCGACAGTTTGTCAGAATCCATCTTGAATCCAGACGGGGAAATAATGTAACCCAGGAAATGAATAGATTCTTGATGAAAAGAGCACTTTTCAAGCTTGGCAAAGAGAGAATTTTCACGTAATCTCTGGAGTACTAATGTAACATGATGAACGTGGTCCTGTAAATTCCGGGAATAAATCAAAATATCATCAAGATAGATAATAACGAATTGATTAAGATAGTCTCTGAATATTTCATTAACAAAATGTTGAAAAACTGCAGGGGCATTGCATAACCCAATTTTTCCATATAGAGTCTCCTCTGTTATTGTCCACATGTATTCTCAGGACATCCAATACACAGACCCTTTTTGGGGTCATCTCTTTGGGTCAACCCACTAAACAACAAGACATGCGTAGATTATATATGTCTACACTTTTGAATCCTTGCTAACTTATCTCTTTGCAAGACCAATATAAAGTCTACACACATTGTTGGCCCCTTATAAGGTAGATAGGAGGCTTAACCTCCTATTAGAGTTACATCTATATATATATATATATAGATACCTTCATTTACAAATTTTACCACGAGTAATCGATAACAGTATTATGTATACACAATGCATTTTAGATCCTCTATCCTCATCAACATGTAGGGTGAGCTTGAGTCCTTTTTATGTCCTATATTTGTCTACATCTTTGAATTCTTGCTAACTTATCCCTTTGCAAGATCAATAAAAAGTTTACACACATTGTTGGCCCCTTATTAGGTAGACAGGAGGCTTTACCTTTTTGTTGTGTACTCTCCACTCATTTTTGTGTATTCCTGAACCTTTGGTTATTTATAGTATAATGTTCCATTTAATATATAGATTTACGCAAGCGATGTATTTCGCACAGTAACAGGAACAAGGAATACACTGTAATTCATAAACCCCACCTATTGGGGTTTTTTATACTAGTTAGCAAATATTTAGGAGCACTTTTTGAGAGAGGCTTCAAGTTTTATATATTATGGTTCATTAAGATTTAGTAGCTATGTCATTCAAGTGATTTAATTTCAATCCATCTCTATTATCAACACTATTATTGTGGACATTTTAGCAGCCATAAGCTGGCTATTAGCATGTCTCTGGGTCGGTCCTCTAATCCACATGTACATCTAGTAGTTGAGGCTGTATAGGGATTTTTAATATATAAATAAACATTATCTTATTGGTCCTTTTGCACCCCTCTAAGAGGATGCAACATGTATTTTGAAATATTAAGTTAAATTATTTTTATAATAGTACTTTTAATGCGATCGTTATTGATTTTTTAGTGACATGTTAAAGCTATACATCTTCATGCGATATTTTAGATATAGCCACATTATTGGTGCTTATTTTATACTATGAAATTGTGTATATATATTTTTAACTTCATTTTTATACGTATATGTGTTAATATTTTAGGAGCTATTGGTCCGTTCAAGGATCGAAATACATATATTGTGCCTAACAACAGTAGGTATGTCCGATCTGGTAGTTATTATATATCAATATTAGACACTATAACCACAGTTAAACTGGGCCGATTGTGGCTCTTTATTACATTGCAAACAACAACTTTACCGAGAATATAAAATAGAGAGGTGCCATTTACTACAAGCACCGCATTGGTAATTTCATAAACCTATGATTTACGGAACTAGTGAGGTGTGTTCCATTACAAGCACCTTATTGGTCAAGTGACGTAAATGGAACTCCCAGCATTCGGACACACCTACATACATGCACGGTGTGCATTAGAGGACGCCGTGCTGAGTTGTATAAGTTCGTGGCTGTTTGTGTTTTTATTATACACTTATGCACCTGAGGAAACGGTCACGTACAGACCGAGAAACGTTGTGCCATTAAAGTCTTATTTATTTTAAGATTGTAGCCACGAACTTTTATTTACATTCCTAACTGGTAAACCTGATTTTGCCACCACATCATCAACTTTTGAGTTGTCTTGCTGTATGACTCCTCTCCGGAGAGCACGGACCGCATCTGTATATTCTGAGCTGACCTGAGGTCTGTCGATTTGGAACACAGTCTGTAGCTGAGACCACCAGCGGAGCCATCACAACCGGTAGATACGAGTGGATTCTTACTACCACAGTGGAGTGGGAGTTAGCTGGACGACTCTGAGGGTCCAGGAGGCTTTTGTGACACTTATCAAGTGTCTGAAATCCTGTGAGTATATTGATTTACTTGCATTGCGTGTCCCACCTCTTTGATAACCGCACTATGTTGGCGCCTTCTTTTATCTCATTATCCATTTAGTTACTCGCCCTGGGTCACCAACAGGGATCGTTTGAAGAAGCTGCTTGCCACCTGTGATTTGGATATTATTCCCACTACATTTGAATATAACAGGATTTTGTGTTTGGGACTATCTCATCTATATATCTCTAATATCTTTGTGTCCACCATATGACTCATACTGTGTATTTTATTGATATATCCCCTTATTCGATAAGGAGCATCTTGTAAGTTAATATCAACGTATTATTACATATTGTCCTTTAACCATCTGCTCAGGAGCCACTCCATCTGGTTCCAATCTGGTTCCAGTCTCCTCACTATTGTTATATGATAGTCACTTATTTAGTTAGACATTTTTATATATATTTATATAGAAGATATTTGACCGTTGGCGCACTAATTATTTTTTATATTTTTTGATTGAACAAACCTAGTATTGAAGGCAGTTTTCCACTCGTCCCCTTTACGAATTCTGACCAAATTATATGCCCCACGAAGGTCCAATTTGGTAAAGATGGAAGCACCCTGGAGACGGTCAAATAATTCAGGAATGAGAGGAAGTGGATAACAATTCTTGATTGTAATTTGATTTAGAGCTTGATAGTCAATGCAAGGACGAAGGCCTCCATCTTTCTTTTCCACAAAGAAAAAACCTGCTCCTACTGGAGAAGAAGAAGGGCGGATAAAACCTCGGGCCAAATTATCCTTGATATACTCCTCAAGTGAAACATTTTCTTGATGAGAAAGTGGGTATGTTTTACCCTTAGGTAGAGGAGCTCCTGGTAATAGGTCAATGGGACAATCAAAGGTCCGGTGTGGAGGTAATACTTCAGCATCCTTTTTAGAAAAGACATCACAGAAAGAATGATAATGTCCAGGCAAGGAATCAGGAATGTCCAAAGATGTCCAAAGCTGCCACAACTGTATTAGAAGTTTTGGGAGTACTTTGAAGACACTATTTGAAACAAGAAGATCCCCAAGCAACAAGCTCTCCTTTAGACCATGAAAAAACTGGATCATGTAATTGAAGCCAAGGGAGTCCCAAAATGAGAGGAAACTGTGGGGAAGAGATTATGTCAAAACAAATGGTTTCGGAATGAAGTACTCCTACAGACATGAGAAGTGGTATCGTAGAATATTGAATGAAACCAGAACCTAAGGGTTAACCACTGACAGTAGTGACCTTGATTACTTGGCTCTTGGAAAGCAAAGGAATATGAAAAGCATTAACAAAGTCCGAATCCATAAACATTCCGGCAGCTCCGGAATCGATGAGTGCTTGAGCCTGAAATTTGGTGTTGCCAAAACGGACAGTGACTGGAACAAATAGCTTGGGATTGAGGGTAGAAAAAGATCTTTGGCTTAACTCAGTCCCTCTTTCTGGAGTTAAGCCCTGGCTTTTACTGGACGAGTTGGACAATCTTTTAACATATGCCCCTTAATACCACAGTAAAGACATAGTCCCAGATTACGCCTTCTGAGACGTTCAGCTTCGGATAATTTAATTGCACCAACCTCCATGGGTTCACTTGACTCAGAGATAGAAGTATTAGGAGTAGGAAGGTTTGGTGAACGAGGCATAGGACGGAAAGAAGATCTGATAAAGGATCTTCTGTTACGGTCACGTTCATGGAGACGCTCAGAGTAACGAGCATCTAGCTTGATACATAAGTTGATAAGTTCTTCTAGAGAATCAGGAAGATCCCTATAAACCAATTCATCTTTCAAACGATCACAAAGACCTTTACGAAACGCTGCACGCAGGGCCCCATGATTCCACATAGTTTCAGCAGCTAAAGTCCGGAATTCTATAGCGTATTGTGCTATAGAAAGAGATCCCTGTCTTAGATCTAAAAGTCCTGCTTCAGCAGCCGCTGATCTACCAGGTTTATCAAACACAGAAGAAAATATGGAAACAAAAGTGTCAATATCATGGAGCAAAGGATCATCCTTTTCCAACAGTGGAGAAACCCAAGCCAAGGCTTTACCCTTCATAAGAGAAATTAAAAAGGTGATCTTGGAGGAAGAGGAAACAAACATCTGAGGATTATTTCTGAAGTGAAGGCGGCACTGATTTAGAAATCCTCGACAGTCTTCAGGATTGCCGTCATATTTATCCGGTAGTGGAATTCTGGGAATAAACTGTTCTGCAGGTTGTGGCGGATTAAATGCAGGGTTAGAACTGGCCGCAGGAACAACAGGTGTTGCAGAAACTTGAGAAGGAGAGAGATTATGCAAAAGAGCAGTAATTTGATCCAATTTAGAATCCAGGGATTGCAGGTGTGCAGAGTGGGTTCCAAGAAGCTGTCCCTGTAGAGCCACAGCTCTGGATAACTCACCAGGGTCCATTTTATGGCCTGTTTGTAATGTCAGGATAGGTTAAGTCCAGAGTTAGACCCAAATGCTAAAATGAAGTTAGAATAACACTCTAGCACTGTGAGTATATTCCCGGACCTGACCCTGCGACAGCTGCAATAGTATACTCACAGAAATAAACTGGAAGATGATACAGCAGGGTCAGGAGAAGAACTTCGGGTAGATAAGGGTTAACCAAAAGAGTAATCCATTAAGCAATAACCGGCAACATGGAATCAGGCAGGCAGGGGTTAACCAGAAGGGTTTGTCAAACAAGCAAAGTTCCAAAAGCGTGTAATCAAGCAGTTTGGGGTTAAAACAGTAGAATGGTCAAACAAGCAAAGTCCAGCAACGTGTAATCAGGCAGGCAGGGGTTAAACAGTAGAATAGTCAAACAAGCAAAGTCCAGCAACGTGTAATCAGGCAGTTTGGGGTTAAACAGTAGAATGGTCTAGCAAGCAAAGTTCCAGCATCGTGTAATCAGGCAGTTTGGGGTTAAACAGTAGAATGGTCAAACAAGCAAAGTCCAGCAACGTGTAATCAGGCAGTTTGGGGTTAAACAGTAGAATAGTCAAACAAGCCAAGTTCCAGCAACGTGTAATCAGGCAGTTTGGGGTTAAACAGTAGAAATGTTCAAAACAAGCAATAGTCCAGATAACAGGAATCAGGCAGGAAGGGTTTAGGAATCAAACAAGCCAGCAATTCCGATTCAAAATAAGTAATCCAAAAGTTACTTACAAACCAGGAACAAAACAAACAGGCCTCGAGGTGAGGAGACGCCGGAATAAGAAGGCCCTCTGACGTCAGCAGAAGGGGCCGAGGAGAACAAGGTTGCTAAGCAACCAAGAAAGCGCTACCGCGCTGTACAGAAGGAAGCGATCAGCAGCTGAGCGATCGCGACACATATGAGCCTACCTAGGGTTAGCTTTCAACTAAGAATAACAGGAAAACAAAGCAAATTTGATGATACAAGTAAATTGGAAAATTGTTTAAAATTGCATGCCCTATCTAAATCATGAAAGTTTATTTCTGACTACACTGTCCCTTTAACTCAGTTTTTTTTAGCTGTGGGGAAGCCACGGTAGCAATGAAATGACTCATTTGCTAGACTATCAACTTCAACCAAGATTGTAGTATATTCCCCAGATGGAGGCAGCTCTACAATAAAGTCCATAGAAATTGATCCTCTGGGATGGGTTGGCACGGGAAGGAATCGTAATAACCCAAGTGGAAGAGAACGATGAGTTTTATTTCTGGCACAGGATGAAATATATTTCTGCATATCCTTCTGAAAAGTGGGCTACCAGAAACAACGAGACAACAGTGCTTGGGTTTTACTTATTCTTTAGTGACCTTCCAGTTTGGAGTCATGACAAAGGCATAAAACATGCAACTTAACAGACTCTGAGAAATATAGACCGATATTAAAAGTTGTGCGGTATAGCCATAGCGTAAACACTGTGCAAAATGGGTTCGTTACACTATTTCTATATAACCGGTATTACAAGTCACCCTAAAACTTTATTTTATTGTGCAATATGCTGAAATAACAAAGTTCCGACTTTGCGTGCTTGTGCACGTTTCCCCCCATAGAGATCAATGGAGGAAAAATGGAGGGAAAAAAACACCTGCAATTGCGAAATTTCAATCGCATTAACGCATTCTCCATTGAACTCTATGAAGAAAAGAAAGTTGTTTAAAAAACTAACACCCTAACATAAGCCCCTAGTCTACTAACCCCTAAACCGCAATTGCACCACATCACCAATGCTAACAAACCTATTAAACCCTAAACCACCATCCCCCACATTGCCAACACTAAATAAACCTATTAACCTCTAAACTGCCGGCCCCCCACATCGCAAAAAACTAAATTAAACTATTAACCCCTAGACCTAACACCCCCTAACTTTAAATTAAAGTTACAATACAACTACTTTAAAGTAAATAAAATCTTACCTGTGAAATAAAAAAAACTAAGCTTAAACTATAAATAAACCTAACATTACTATTTTAAAACAATAAATGATAACAAAAATAAAAAACCTAAATTGCAAAATTAAAAAATCCTAACACTACAAAAAAAAAAATAAAGCCTAAAATTACAAAAAATTAAATCTAAAATTTAACAAAATCTAACATTACACAAAATAACAAACTCTAAAATTATGAAAAATAACAAAATCTAAGATTACAGAAAATAATAAACAAAATTATCCAAAATAAAAAAATTAAACCTAATCTAATAACCCTATAAAAACAAAAAGCCACCCCAAAATAAAAACACCCCCTAATCTAACACAAAACTACAAATAGCCCTTAGAAGGGCCTTTTGTAGGGCATTGCCCTAAGTTTAACAGCTCTTTTACTTAAAAAAATATACTAAGTCCCCCCACCCACCCACTCCCCTAAAATAAAAATGACCTAACTATAAAAAACCTAATATACTCATTTATTTATTTATAAAAGTATTTTGTAATATATAGCATAATTTTAGACACATAAGTACAACAGTGTCATAATGATCACTATAGCTGGAACCGTTAGCTTTATTTTGTTTCAGTGTTTGTTTTAGGGCTTATAGATAACATTTGCATACATCTAAATAAATGGGATAACTGAATGAGTGTAAAAATTGTGGACCTGTGAAAATCTTTGTAGAATGTTGTTTTGTGCAGGGGTTTTTACAATATACCCTATATTTGAAGTTCAGTATGTCCCATAGCAAAGTAGAGCATCTTTACAGATTAACAGCTGTGTTCTTAATGGCGTTTATACAGGTAATCCAAAGGAATCTTTGCAAAGAGAAAAATAGATTATGTGATAATTTTGGTGTATCTTGTACAATAGGTTAGTTGCTTAGGTTTCAATTTTGTTTATAGTGGTTTCAAGCTCAATGAGATGGTCAGGCTGGGTGCAATCAACAAAAACATAATTTATGCTTACCTGATAAATTCCTTTCTTCTGTAGTGTGATCAGTCCACGGGTCATCATTACTTCTGGGGATATTACTCCTCCCCAACAGGAAGTGCAAGAGGATTCACCCAGCAGAGCTGCATATAGCTCCTCCCCTCTACGTCACTCCCAGTCATTCGACCAAGGACCAACGAGAAAGGAAAAGCCAAGGGTGAAGTGGTGACTGGAGTATAAATTAAAAAATATTTACCTGCCTTAAAAACAGGGCGGGCCGTGGACTGATCACACTACAGAAGAAAGGAATTTATCAGGTAAGCATAAATTATGTTTTCTTCTGTTAAGTGTGATCAGTCCACGGGTCATCATTACTTCTGGGATACCAATACCAAAGCAAAAGTACACGGATGACGGGAGGGATAGGCAGGCTCTTTATACAGAAGGAACCACTGCCTGAAGAACCTTTCTCCCAAAAATAGCCTCCGATGAAGCAAAAGTGTGAAGCGAAGACCAAGTTGCAGCCTTGCAAATCTGTTCAACAGAGGCCTCATTCTTGAAGGCCCAAGTGGAAGCCACAGCTCTAGTAGAATGAGCTGTAATTCTTTCAGGAGGCTGCTGTCCAGCAGTCTCATAAGCTAAACGAATTATGCTACGAAGCCAAAAAGAAAGAGAGGTAGCGGAAGCTTTTTGACCTCTCCTCTGCCCAGAGTAAATGACAAACAGAGAAGACGTTTGTCGAAATTCCTTAGTTGCCTGTAAGTAAAATTTTAGAGCACGGACTACATCCAGGTTGTGCAGTGGACGTTCCTTCTTTGAAGAAGGATTTGGGCATAAAGAAGGAACAACAATCTCTTGATTGATATTCCTGTTAGTAACTACCTTAGGTAAGAACCCAGGTTTAGTACGCAGGACTACCTTATCCGAATGAAAAATCAAATAAGGAGAATCACAATGTAAGGCTGATAATTCAGAGACTCTTCGAGCCGAGGAAATAGCCATTAAAAATAGAACTTTCCAAGATAACAACTTTATATCAATGGAATGAAGGGGTTCAAACGGAACGCCCTGTAAAACATTAAGAACAAGGTTTAAACTCCATGGTGGAGCAACAGTTTTAAACACAGGCTTAATTCTGGCCAAAGCCTGACAAAAAGCCTGGACGTCAGGAACTTCTGACAGACGTTTGTGTAACAGAATGGACAGAGCTGAGATCTGTCCCTTTAATGAACTAGCAGATAAACCCTTTTCTAAACCTTCTTGTAGAAAAGACAATATCCTAGGAATCCTAACCTTACTCCAAGAGTAACCTTTGGATTCACACCAATATAGGTATTTACGCCATATCTTATGGTAAATCTTTCTGGTAACAGGTTTCCTAGCCTGTATTAAGGTATCAATAACTGACTCAGAAAATCCACGTCTTGATAAAATCAAGCGTTCAATTTCCAAGCAGTCAGCTTCAGAGAAGTTAGATTTTGATGTTTGAAGGGACCCTGTATCAGAAGGTCCTGTTTCAGAGGTAGAGACCAAGGTGGACAGGATGACATGTCCACCAGGTCTGCATACCAAGTCCTGCGTGGCCACGCAGGTGCTATTAGAATCACTGATGCTCTCTCTTGTTTGATTCTGGCAATCAATCGAGGAAGCAACGGGAAGGGTGGAAACACGTAAGCCATCCTGAAGTCCCAAGGTGCTGTCAGAGCATCTATCAGGACTGCTCCTGGATCCCTGGATCTGGACCCGTAACGAGGAAGCTTGGCGTTCTGTCGAGACGCCATGAGATCTATCTCTGGTTTGCCCCAACGTCGAAGTATTTGGGCAAAGACCTCCGGATGAAGTTCCCACTCCCCCGGATGAAAAGTCTGACGACTTAAGAAATCCGCCTCCCAGTTCTCCACTCCCGGGATGTGGATTGCTGACAGGTGGCAAGAGTGAGACTCTGCCCAGCAAATTATCTTTGATACTTCCATCATAGCTAGGGAGCTTCTTGTCCCTCCCTGATGGTTGATGTAAGCTACAGTCGTGATGTTGTCCGACTGAAACCTGATGAACCCCCGAGTTGTCAACTGGGGCCAAGCCAGGAGGGCATTGAGAACTGCTCTCAATTCCAGAATGTTTATTGGCAGGAGACTCTCCTCCTGACTCCATTGTCCCTGAGCCTTCAGAGAATTCCAGACGGCACCCCAACCTAGAAGGCTGGCGTCTGTTGTTACAATTGTCCAGTCTGGTCTGCTGAATGGCATCCCCCTGGACAGATGTGGCCGAGAAAGCCACCATAGAAGAGAATTTCTGGTCTCTTGATCCAGATTCAGAGAAGGGGATAAGTCTGAGTAATCCCCATTCCACTGACTTAGCATGCACAGTTGCAGTGGTCTGAGGTGTAAGCGTGCAAAGGGTACTATGTCCATTGCCGCTACCATTAAGCCGATTACCTCCATGCATTGAGCCAATGACGGGTGTTGAATGGAATGAAGGGTGCGGCAAGCACTTTGAAGTCTTGTTAGCCTGTCCTCTGTCAGGTAAATCTTCATTTCTACAGAATCTATAAGAGTCCCCAGGAAGGGAACTCTTGTGAGTGGAACGAGTGAACTTTTCTTTTCGTTCACCTTCCATCCATGTGACCTTAGAAATGCCAGCACTAACTCTGTATGAGACTTGGCAGTTTGAAAGCTTGAAGCTTGTATCAGAATGTCGTCTAGGTATGGAGCTACCGAGATTCCCCGCGGTCTTAGTACCGCCAGAAGAGCACCCAGAACCTTTGTGAAGATTCTTGGAGCTGTAGCCAATCCGAATGGAAGAGCCACAAACTGGTAATGCCTGTCTAGGAAGGCAAACCTTAGGTACCGATAATGATCTTTGTGAATCGGTATGTGAAGGTAAGCATCTTTTAAATCTACAGTGGTCATGTATTGACCCTCTTGGATCATAGGTAAAATTGTCCGAATAGTCTCCATCTTGAACGATGGAACTCTTAGGAATTTGTTTAGGATCTTTAAGTCCAGGATTGGTCTGAAAGTTCCCTCTTTTTTGGGAACCACAAACAGATTTGAGTAAAACCCCTGTCCCGGTTCCGATCGTGGAACTGGATGGATTACTCCCATTAACAAGAGCTCTTGTACGCAGCGTAGAAACGCCTCTTTCTTTGTCTGGATTGTTGACAATCTTGACAGATGAAATCTCTCTCTTGGAGGAGAGTATTTGAAGTCCAGAAGGTATCCCTGAGATATTATCTCTAGCGCCCAGGGATCCTGAACATCTCTTGCCCAAGCCTGGGCGAAGAGAGAAAGTCTGCCCCCCACTAGATCCGATCCCGGATCGGGGGCCCTCAATTCATGCTGTTTTAGGGGCAGCAGCAGGTTTCCTAGTCTGCTTGCCCTTGTTCCAGGACTGGTTAGGTTTCCAGCCTTGTCTGTAGCGAGCAACAGCTCCTTCCTGTTTTGGTGCAGAGGAAGTTGATGCTGCTCCTGCTTTGAAATTACGAAAGGAACGAAAATTAGACTGTCTAGTCTTGGCTTTGGCTTTGTCCTGAGGCAGGGCATGGCCTTTACCTCCTGTAATGTCAGCGATAATCTCTTTCAACCCGGGCCCGAATAAGGTCTGCCCTTTGAAAGGTATATTAAGCAATTTAGACTTAGAAGTAACATCAGCTGACCAGGATTTTAGCCACAGCGCCCTGCGTGCCTGAATGGCGAATCCTGAATTCTTCGCCGTAAGTTTAGTAAGATGTACTACGGCCTCCGAAATGAATGAATTAGCTAGTTTAAGGACTCTAAGCCTGTCCGTAATGTCGTCCAGAGTAGCTGAACCAATGTTCTCTTCCAGAGACTCAATCCAGAATGCCGCTGCAGCCGTGATCGGCGCAATGCATGCAAGGGGTTGCAATATAAAACCTTGTTGAACAAACATTTTCTTAAGGTAACCCTCTAACTTTTTATCCATTGGATCTGAAAAAGCACAGCTATCCTCCACCGGGATAGTGGTACGCTTAGCTAAGGTAGAAACTGCTCCCTCCACCTTAGGGACCGTTTGCCATAAGTCCCTTGTGGTGGCGTCTATTGGAAACATTTTTCTAAATATCGGAGGGGGTGAGAACGGCACACCGGGTCTATCCCACTCCTTAGTAACAATTTCAGTAAGTCTCTTAGGTATAGGAAAAACCTCAGTACTCGTCGGTACCGCAAAATATTTATCCAACCTACACATTTTCTCTGGTATTGCAACTGTGTTACAATCATTCAGAGCCGCTAACACCTCCCCTAGTAATACACGGAGGTTTTCCAGTTTAAATTTAAAATTTGAAATATCTGAATCCAGTCTGTTTGGATCAGAACCGTCACCCACAGAATGAAGTTCTCCGTCCTCATGTTCTGCCACCTGTGACGCAGTGTCTGACATGGCCCTAATATTATCAGCGCACTCTGTTCTCACCCCAGAGTGATCACGCTTACCTCTTAGTTCTGGTAATTTAGCCAAAACCTCAGTCATAACAGTAGCCATATCCTGTAATGTGATTTGTAATGGCCGCCCAGATGTACTCGGCGCTACAATATCACGCACCTCCCTCTGAGCGGGAGATGTAGGTACTGACACGTGAGGCGAGTTAGTCGGCATAACTCTCCCCTCGTTGTTTGGTGAAATTTGTTCAATTTGTACAGATTGACTTTTATTTAAAGTAGCATCAATACAGTTAGTACATACATTTCTATTGGGCTCCACTTTGGCATTGCAACAAATGACACAGGTATCATCCTCTGAATCAGACATGTTTAACACACTAGCAAATAAACTTGCAACTTGGAAATACAATTCAATTAGAATAATATTAAAACGTACTGTGCCTTTAAGAAGCACAGAAGATCTATGACAGTTGAAAATTAATAAATTGAAACAGTTATAGCCTCAATCCTTGTAAACAACACAACTTTAGCAAAGGTTTAATCCCATTAGCAAAGATAACAAATTCTGAAAGCAGGAAACAAATTACAGAATAAACGTTTTTTATCTCAGTCAAACTATAATTCTCACAGCTCTGCTGAGAGAAATTACCTCCCTCAAAATAAGTTTTGAAGACCCCTGAGCTCTGTAGAGATGAACCGGATCATGCAGGGAATACAATGAGTTGCTGACTGAAATATTTGATGCATAGTAAAAGCGCTAAAAAACGGCCCCTCCCCCTCACACACAGCAGTGAGGGAGAACAGAAACTGTCAGAAAAACAGATTAAGCAACTGCCAAGTGGAAAAATAGTGCCCAAACATTTATTCACACAGTACCTCAGCAAATGAAAACGATTTTACATTCCAGCAAAAACGTTAAACATAATCTCTAGTTATTAAACAGCTTTATGTATTTCTTACAGTGTAATTCTAGTGAAGTACCATTCCCCAGAATACTGAAGTGTAAAGTATACATACATGACATTATATCGGTATGGCAGGATTTTCTCATCAATTCCATTGTCAGAAAATAAAAACTGCTACATACCTCTATGCAGATTCATCTGCCCGCTGTCCCCTGATCTGAAGTTTACCTCACTCCTCAGATGGCCGAGAACAGCAATATGATCTTAACTACTCCGGCTAAAATCATAGCAAAACTCTGGTAGATTCTTCTTCAAACTCTGCCAGAGAGGTAATAACACACTCCGGTGCTATTTTAAAATAACAAACTTTTGATTGAAGATATAAAACTAAGTATAATCACCATAGTCCTCTCACACATCCTATCTAGTCGTTGGGTGCAAGAGAATGACTGGGAGTGACGTAGAGGGGAGGAGCTATATGCAGCTCTGCTGGGTGAATCCTCTTGCACTTCCTGTTGGGGAGGAGTAATATCCCCAGAAGTAATGATGACCCGTGGACTGATCACACTTAACAGAAGAAAATACAATACAATACAATATATGAGCAACTACTCGGAAAACTTATTCTGTGCTTAAAGACCGTTAGCAGTCTGTTTTATAGGTCTGTTTAGGACTTAGTACATAGAAATAAGGGCTCACCAGAGTTTATGCTTTCTTGGATCTTGACTGTTGCATGGAGAGTTCGATCTGAAGTAGTTGCTGAAATAAATGAAGATCACAGTGAAAATGACCTTAATGGTAATGGCCATTGGAAATCTAGGTTAGAGAATTAGGTTAATAAAGAAGGATACAAAAAACAAGGTCAATAAAAGTGGTCATACATTTTTGGTGGAGAAATCATTTATTATGAGAAGGTGACACAGAAGGCTGCTGCCTTAGGGCCTTGTTGTTTTTGTGAGATAATGTTCAAATTTCACAGAGGTGTGCTTCACCTGTCTTTTCTAGCATTTCGTTACTGGGCATTTCTGCTATTAATATATACAATTGTCTCCCCAATATATGATACCTTTCACATAAAACGAGAGCCACTAGTATTTTGAAGAAGTGATTATTACAGCTGCAACATTAAGGAAACACAAATGCAAAACTGGTTATGTAAATGTATCTGTAAAATTTTCTCATGCCTGCTTTAAAGTAGAGCCACTGGATAGAACCATCTCAGAAACCTCACCCATATTAACAAGTGACTGGACATGAGCATTACATGGCGTTCTAGAGGTGTGTTTGGGATTTTATTACAAGACCAGAGACTCCTATTTTGCATTATCTTTCTTTACTACTCATATGCAGCCTTTGAAAGAATAACAAAGAACATAAATACAAAGATATTAGAACAGAACAGATATTAAGGAATAACAATAAGTAGCTAAGATGTGAGCCAACTTATAACTCCAAGAAAAAAGTGACCAATCAGAGAAGGAATAGTGACCATAAACTGACCAATATGCAGCTAAACCTCCTCTTTCTTTTGCTGCTCATCAATGAGATAAGTCATACACATATTCTCTAAGAATTTATATTTTATTTTTAAAATTATATATTTTTTGCTAATTATTTGTTTATTTTTCTTAATTCCCCCTTTTCGTTTTATCTCTGTTTCTTCCTGACACTCTACTTTTTCTTTGCCGTTTTTACTATTACTATTTCTTTTATTTATTTATTTATTTATTTATTTATTTATTTCAGTTATTCCTTTTTCCTGTCTTCCAAATCTCTTATTGGTCCGTGTATGTGGTCTTTTTTCCTTTCCCCCTTTTTTTAAAAGCTTTCTTACCGGTTTCCTTTTTCAATTATGCTTTTCCCTTTCAGCCGTTTTGTCGGCCATTTCACTCTGTGTGTCTCTGCTGTTATTGTTATTGCATTAGCCGCCATTTTGGGGGCCGTCCTGAGTCTCTTTCCCGCCCTCTCCTTACTGACGTGGGAGAGATACGCATCACAGCAGCTCCGGTCATAGTTGTCATTTTGTTGCTTTTTCTCACTTTGTTTTTCTCCTTCAAAGCCGTCATCTTGTTTATTTACTCTGTTGGGTTATTTCTTTGACTCTGTTGCCACCTTGTGGCTATATTTAATATTTATTCATATAAGCTTTTTCATATGTTTTTTTTTAAAAATAAGTTTCTGTCAGAAAAAAATAATTTCAATCAGTTTTGTGTGCTATCTTTTTGTATATATTTTTACAGAAGGGATAATTATACCTTTTAAATAATATTTAAATATCAATGTTAAAATGTCTGAGCCTCATGAATGTACTACCCCATTAACTGCACAAACTGTGCAATATATGATAGATTCATCAATGAATAATTTATTTAATAAAATGTCCTCATTAATTGGTATTAAAGAGGCTAAATAGTCCCTAAAAAGAAAATATCCATCTATAGCTGTTAAAGCAAGTAAAAAGCTTATTTCAAAATCTCGTCAGTTACTTTCTGACACAACTATGCCCCACAGCAAAGGAACTAAAGCCGCTGTAAAAATAAACCTGCACCCCAAGGGTACCCAAATGAGGGATTCTAGTGTAATCTCAAAATCAAAATCTAAAATTAAATCTTTTGAAAAAATGTCTTCCTCAAATTCTAATTCTTCAGATGAGGAAAATTATACTGATATTAATTCAGATTCTTTTTATGACTGATGATTCTAATTATTCTCCAGCTGCTAAAAAACATAAGAAAATGTCTAAGAATTTAAAAAAATTTAATGAGGAAGAAATGGAGTTTACTGACTGTTTAGGTAACCCCATATTTAATCCAGATGAATTACATCATCCTCGTTCCGCTGAATGGTGTCCATCTATTGACTTGGCAAAATTCATAGATTTCCAGCTACGGAAACCTTTAAAAAAGCAAACCCGAAATAAAATGAGGGCAGAGTGTCCTCGCCCCTAACTCCCCAAAAATGCTTCCATTACCCCTGAGGTTGACCCCAAAATTTTTAAATTTATTGGTGCCCCGGGTTATAAGCTGAAGAAGGGTGTTGACAGATCATGGAAGATCTGTCAAGACAAGTTACTTGATACTGTGGGTCCTTTAACTAAGTTATTTGAAATGTCAGAACTTGGAGTTGCAGAAAATTCTCCTTTGGATCCTTATATTGTACGTGAATGGGTACAAAGACTCCTCTGTTTTGTGGGTAACACTAATACAGCTATGACCCTTGAAAGACGACGCAACATTTTGCGTAAAATTGATCAAAAAATATCTGTTTTTGCCTCTAACGATATTGCCTCTAATGATAATGGCCTTTTATTTGTAGACTCTTATTTAAAAGAATTGAACCAATACGTTAACACTTTTTCTAATTTAAACAAAGTCAAGACCTCTGTCAAGAATTTTTTTATCCCAACCAGAATTTCTCTGACAGGGCCGAGAGAGGCAGAGGCCGCTTTCCCGGCCGTCAACCATTCTTATCCAGGTCTCGTTATTTCCAATCCCATAAGCCCCATTATTCTTCCCAATATCAGTCTCAGTTCCAAAGGAACTTCCAAGAGCCCTCAACCTCTTTCTTTTTTCCATCGAGAGTACGTCCATGAAATCAAAGAGGTTTCAGAGGCAGAGCAAAAGCAAGACAAGCTCCAGGTAAATATGTTATTTCCTCCCCATGTTCTTTCTTCCCCAGACAGAATTGGTGGCAGAATCGCCTTGTTTGCCCAAAATTGGGTTTCAATTACCACAGACCCTTGGGTTCTTCAAGCAGTGTCAGGCATTCATATAGAATTCATCTCCCATCCTGTTCAAATAAAACTACCTCAGCCTATTCATTTCTCTCAAAAAGACAAAATTCTGGTCCAAAACGAAATTTCAATCCTTTATTCCAAGAATGCAATTCTCCCCATACTTCAGCCTCACAATATCTATTTAAGCAACTTATTTCTGGTCAAAAAGAAAAACAATCAGTTCAGACCAGTTATAAATTTAAAATCCCTGAATGCTTATGTTGCATACCATCATTTCAAGATGGAAGGCATTCACTTACTAAGAGAATGTCTGAGAGAAAATGACTGGTTAGTGCGTCTGGATCTCACAGATGCCTATCTTACTGTACCAATCACCCAAGAACATTGGAAGTTTTTGACCTTCCGTTGGGAGGACCAATTTTGGAATTTCACCTGCCTTCCTTTAGGTCTGTCCTCTGCTCCTTGGATTTTCACCAAATTGCTGAAACCAGTGATAGCTTGGTTGAAACTTCGGGGTGTTCGTCTGATTTGGACGACATCTTAATTATGGACCAGAATTTTCTCTCTCTTCAGAATCATCTCTCTTCCACAATGTCCTTATTGGAATCTCTAGGTTTTATTGTAAACAAACAAAAATCAATTATTTCCCCTACCAAATCTTTAATTTTCTTGGGTATCCAGATAGATACAGTTCTTTCCATCTTGAGTCTTCCTCCAGACAAGGTGAAGAACATCAAGAAAGAAATTTCAAAAACGTTATCCAAAGATTCGGTTCCAATCAGGACTATAGCCAGAATAGTAGGTTTACTATCATCCTTAGTGATGTCGCGAATAGTTCCCGGCGAACATAGCATGTTCGCGTTCGCCGCGGCGGGCGAACATATGCGATGTTCGATCCGCCCCCTATTCGTCATCATTGAGTAAACTTTGACCCTGTACCTCACAGTCAGCAGACACATTACAACCAATCAGCGGCAGGCACTCCCTCCCAGACCCTCCCACCTCCTGGACAGCATCCATTTTAGATTAATTTGAAAGCTGCATTCTTAGTGAGAGGAGGGACAGTGTAGCTGCTGCTGATTTAATAGGGAAATCGATAGCTAGGCTAGTGTATTCAGTGTCCACTACAGTCCTGAAGGACTCATCTGATCTCTGTTGTAAGGACAGCACCCCAAAAAGCCCTTTTTAGGGCTAGAACATCAGTCTGCTTTTTTTTTCCCTGTGTAATCTAATTGCAGTTGCCTGCCTGCCAGCATGTGTGTCAGGCTAACAGTGTATACTGTGCCCACTTGCCCAGTGCCACTACTCATATCTGGTGTAACAGTAGTGTACATTTAAAAAAATCAACACTTTTTTGACTGTGAAATAATAGCAGACAGCTGCCAGTACCCAAGATGGCTGCCAATAAGGCAGATGGGGAGGGTTAGAGAGCTGTTTTGGGGGGGGGGATCAGGGAGGTTGGGGGCTAAGGGGGGGGGGGGATGTTACACCACAGCATATGTAAATATGCTAAAAAAATTTAAAAGAATTTTTAAAACCTTTTATTTTAGTACTGGCAGACTTTCTGCCAGTACTTAAGATAGCGGGGACAATTGTGGGGTGGGGGAGGGAAGGGAGCTGTTTGGTAGGGATCAGGGGGTCTGATGTGTCAGGTGGGAGGCTGATCTCTACACTAAAGCTAAAATTAACCCTGCAAGCTCCCTACAAACTACCTAATTAACCCCTTCACTGCTAGCCATAATACACGTGTGATGCGCAGCAGCATTTAGCGGCCTTCTAATTACCAGAAAGCAACGCCAAAGTCATATATGTCTGCTATTTCTGAACAAAGGGTATCCCAGAGAAGCATTTACAACCATGTGTGCCATAATTGCATAAGCTGTTTGTAAATGATTTCAGTGAGAAACCTAAAATTGTGAAAAATGTAACGTTTTTTTTTAATTTGATCGCATTTGGCGGTGAAATGGTGGCATGAAATATACCAAAATGGGCCTAGATCAATACTTTGGGTTGTCTACTACACTACACTTAACTCTACAAGCTCCCTACATGCTCCCTAATTAACCCCTTCACTGCTGGGCATAAAACACGTGTGGTGCGCAGTGGCATTTAGCAGCCTTCTAATTACCAAAAAGCAACACCAAAGCCATATAAGTCTGCTATTTCTGGACAAAGGGGATCCCAGAGAAGCATTTACAACCATTTATGCCATAATTGCATAAGTTGTTTGTAAATAATTTCTGTGAGAAACCTAAAGTTTGTGAAAAAGTGAAGAATTTTTTTTTTATTTGATCGCATTTGGCGGTGAAATGGTGGCATGAAATATACCAAAATGGGCCTAGATCAATACTTTGGGATGTCTTCTAAAAAAAAATATATACATGTAAAGGGATATTCAGGTATTCCTGACAGATATCAGGGTTCCAATGTAACTAGCGCTCATTTTGAAAAAAAGTGGTTTTGAAATAGTAAAGTGCTTCTTGTATTTATTTCCCTATAACTTGCAAAAAAAGCAAAGAACATGTTAACATTGGGTATTTCTAAACTCAGGACAAAATTTAGAAACTATTTAGCATGGTTGTTTTTTGGTGGTTGTAGATGTGTAACAGATTTTTCAGGGCCTGCCAGGGCACAGTGTCACACCACTATCTGGTGTAACAGTAGTGTACATTAAAAATAAATACAATTTTGACTGTAATAGATTGAATTTCAGTTAGTTGTCTGCAAGCGTGTGTGTCAGGCCTACAGCGTCTACTCTGCCAACTTCTGCCAGTCCACAGTGCCACTCATATCTGTTGTCAAAGTAGCTTGCACGCATAGTACCACTAATCGAAAAAAAATGACAGGCAGAGGCAGGCCACTGCGCAGGGGCCATCGTGGTGCTGTGATTCCCTTTGGCCCTAGAATAATGCCCAGTGTTCAGAGGTCACGTACCATGAACTCGAAAAGTTCTGAGGACATAGTTGACTGGCTAACACAGGACACCCAATCTTCTACAGCTTCCGCTCGGAACCTTGACGCACCATCCTCCTCCAGCTTAGCTTCGGGCACCTCTCAAGTTACCACTCGCCCACCTGCCGCCACCACCAACACTAGCACCACAGCCGCTTCACTTGATCTGTCAGAGGAGTTATTTACACATCAGTTGGAAGAAATGAGTGATGCGCAACCATTATTGCCAGAGGATGTAGAAAAAAGGGATATGTCTCAGTCAGGCAGCATTACACACATGGACGTACGGTGTGATGATGATGATGTTGTACCCGCTGCGGGAGTTTGGTCTGTCACTGGGACGTGGGCGTAACCCTTACACTACCTGATCGATACAACATCATACCTGATGTTTTAAAGCACGTTATTCCAAACAATTTAGGAATGTTAGGTGATTTATGCCCTTTATGGATTAAAACCATACTCTGCATCAACTATGTAATTTTCCATGGGAGTTTTGCCATGGATCCCCCTCCGGCACGCCACAGTCCAGGTGTTAGTCCCCTTGAAACAACTTTTCCATCACTATTGTGGCCAGAAAGAGTCTCTGTGCGTTTTAAAATTCACCTGCCCATTGAAGCCCGGTTCGCCGGTTCGCCAACTTTTGAGGAAGTTCGCGCTCGCCATTCGCGAACCCAAATTTTTATGTTCGCGACATCACTAAATTCATCCTTTATTCAGGCTATATTCCCCGCTCCTTTACACTATCGCGAACTTCAAAGATTGAAGATTCTTCATTTGAGGAAAGATTTTTCTTATTCTTATTTGATTTCTCTTTCTTCATCATCAAATCCGACGCCAGTCTTTCAGGCTAGGGAGCTCTTTGTGGTCCCTCCAATACAGGGGGCAAATGGACTCTGGAAGAGAAACGCTTTCATATCAATTGTTTAGAGTTATTGGCTGGCTCGTTTGCAGTCAAAAGTTTTGCCAATTTTTCTTCTCCAGTCTCCATTCTCCTGCGTATGGACAATATTTCTGCGGTGCAGTATCTCAATCGTTTGGGAGGCACCAAATCCAGAGATTTGTCCAATATTACCAAAGATTTTATTCATCTTTGTTTGGACAGGAATATTTCAGTCAAAGCAGAATATATTACAGGTCAATCGAATTCATCGGCAGATTGTGGATCTCATCATTTGATGGATTTCAGCGACTGGAAATTGGACAGGAGCCTTTTTCTCTCTCTCCAATCTCTCCCTTTTGTTTGGATCTTTTTGCATCCAGGACCAATTTTCAAATTCTCCCTTACTTCAGTTGGCATCCAGATCCGGAAGCAGCAGCCTTAGATGCTTTTCTTCATCTGTGGCCTCTCCAGGGAGTTTATGCATTTCCTCCCTTTTCAATTATTTCAAGGACAATTTCAACTGTTCACAGGGACCTTCTATGCTTAATGATTGTGACCCCCCTCTGGCCGACTCAGTCATGGTACACCTCTCTTTTGGGAATGTCCATCAATCTCCCAATTCTGTTTCCTCTCTTTCCTCATCTTCTCACAGATCCGGAGGGCAATTGTCACAATCTAGTTCTCCAAGGCTCTCTTCTTCTAGTGGCATGGACGATCTCAGGGGACCCTGGCCTTTCGGATGGAGCTAAGTCACTCATTCAAGAGTCTTGGGCCCCAGGTACTCGTAGATGCTACTTCACCACCTGGTCTAAATGGACTAGCTGGTGCTTGCGGAGAAACTTGGATCCCTTTTCTTCAAATTTAACTGATATTATCAATTACCTGTCTCATCTTTTTGAGTCAGGTCTAGCTTATAGAACAATCAACGTCCATCGCTCAGCCATTTCTGCTAGGCATAATTTAATTAATAATCTTTCCGTCGGTCAACACCCTTTGGTTTGTAGAGTGTTCAAAGCCATCAGATTGAAACGTCCTCCGGTCCCTAAACATGAATTTTTCTGGGACGTGGATCTTATTTTTTCTCTTTTCAAATCTTGACCTGATAATGCTTCTTTATCCCTAAAACAACTTTCATCTAAGCTTGCTACTCTTCTTTGTTTAATTTCGTTTAGAAGAGTTTCAGACGTGAAGGCTTTAGGTTGGAATTCTAAACGTTTTTCTCCATAGGGAGTTACCTTTTTTCTGTCCCATAGAACTAAGACTCTTTCTACCTCTATTTTCTATCCTTATCTTCCTTCCAAACCCTCTCTATGTGTGCTTGAATGTTTGAAATCTTATGAATCAAGAACTTTAACTTTCAGAAAACCCTCTGATAATCAACTTCTGATTTCTTTTATTCCTCCTCATGCTCCTATCACTTCTACTTCCATCGCCAGGTGGGTTAAATGGGTCATGAAAGAAGCCGGAATTGATATTTCTTTTTCAGCTCATTCATTCAGAGGTTCTGCAGCCTCAAAGGCCTTTTTAAAAAACTGCTCCTCTTCAACAAATTTGGAGTGCGGCGGATTGGTCTTCAGACTCTATTTTTAAACAGTTTTATTTCAGACCCATTCAACATGCCTTACTTAATTTATTTTCTTAATGTGCTTTAAACTTGCAAAATAGGAGTCTCTGGTCTTGTAATAAAATTCAGATTATCCTAGTTTTTGAAGGTGTAATCTAGATTTTATAAAAGACACAGAGACAAGTATTTTCCCACCTCAGTTATGTTTTATACCCACCCTTTTTTATGTTTATATATTATTATTAACATATTTTGTTTTAACAGTTTCCATCTGAACGCAATCCATTTCTCATATCCAGATTTATACCTTCTGTTCAAGAGGATTGCCAACCTTCAAGTAGACCCCTGACAAGCTTACCTTCTTCGAACAAGTTCTTCATATTCAAAATATTCTCCAATCAAATCTTCAGTTGCCTCTCATTTTTAATAATATGTTGTTTTGGACTGTTTGGACTTTTTGTTGTTCTTAAAAATTTGTCCATTGTGAGCATCAGTCAAGAAAGAGAAGGTTTAGCTGCATATTGGTCACTTTATGGTCACTATTCCTTCTCTGATTGGTCACTTTTTTCTTGAAGTTATAAGTTAGCTCACATCTTAGCTACTTATTGTTATTCCTTAATATCTGTTCTGTTCTAATATCTTTGTATTTATGTTCTTTGTTATTCTTTAAAAGGCTGCATATGAGTAGTAAAGAAAGATAATGCAAAATACTTGTCTCTGTGTCTTTAATAAAATCTAGATTATACCTTCAAAAACTAGGATAATCGGAATTTTCACCTAAACCTCACTCAATAATGAACAATTCATAAATACTCTATTTACCCTGTGAAGTATCTCATCTTATATTTGTATCTCGCTATTTCAAAGAATTCATTAGAGCCCGTTTCTTTGGAGTAATTTCCTTTGGATTCAAAATAAAACAAATTAATCATGGCGTTAGCAGAGGTGTAACTAGATTACAGACAGATTACATGTCTGCAAAAGGAGGTACCCTGTGCCCACAGTATGTGAGATGGTCTGACCCCCTATTACTGTATATAGTGACACTGTTTAACCCACAAGTACTGTATATACTGAGTTAATGACACAGTCTGTAATTGGGGGTCAGACCATCTCACAGACTGTGGGCACAGGGTACCTCCTTTTGCAGACATGTAATCTGATTCACATTTTTTTCCGTGTTAAATGTAAAAAAAAAAAGATATGTATCAAATGCACTTTTTTTGGGGGGGGGGGGCCCTTCTTAGATTCTTGCACCTGGGCCCTGTGGTTTCTAGTTACGTCTCTGGGTCCAGCCCCCCCCGCACTGTATATAGTGGTACTGTATAGTGACACTGTTTACCCCCCACCCCCCCATGCTGTAGTAACAAGGTCTGTAATTTGCTGGTTCCACAAACATACACACACACAGACATACATGCATAAATACACACACAGTCCCATACATACACACACACACACACACACACACACACACACACATAAACACCAATGGGTAAAACAGAAACACTAACCCCTGTAGTCAGAGACACTAGTGAAGCATCATGTCACACTCACGTGATATCAGTGCAGGCAGTGGCAGGTCAACATTTTTTATTGGGGGAAAAAAAAAAAAAGAAGGGCTTATGTGGTAGCAGAGAATTCTCAACCTAAGCGATTTACAGCTCATTCTACTAAATCGGTTTCTACTTGGGCTTTCAGGAATGAAGCTTCTGTAGAGCAAATTTGCAAAGCAGTTACTTTGGGCCCCATGTATTAAAAGGCGGGCGGACAGCTTCTCAACTTGCAAAGCTGTCCATTGCTGCATACGGGCCTATATGTATCATTACACACTCCGATGAGTGTATAATGCCTGCCCCTTCATTCGCGTGAGTGAAGGGACTGTCAATCTCTGAGAGCGAGTGAGCTCTCTGTGATTTCTCTCCCCCACCTCAGAGGTGGCGGAGAGTGTAAGAAACAGCGGTCTAATGAGCGAAGCTTCTTACTTTGCTGGAGGCAGGCTCACATATGCAAACCTGCCCCTATATATATACTAGAGGACAGAGGATATGTTAGCCAAGTCATTTCTGCTATCATAATACTTCAATAGGTCCCACAATATATTATTATGATACTGTTACTAAATGCGCCTGTACAAAAACATAATTTATGCTTACCTGATAAATTAATTATTTCATGGTGGAAAATTTGCTATTCTAAATGAAAGGTCACTATCACTAATTTGCAGGTGATCACCATGGTAATAATAAAGATTACATACCATACTTAGAACCAGGAAGGTTTTTGATATTGACTCCTGCTATAAAACACACAGGGCCAGATTACAAGTGACGTGTTAACAGTTACTCATGAGCTGCTTACACTCGTTTTACAAGTTGAAAATAAACGTGATCGCTTGAGCACAATTATAGTTAACGGGTTAGCGAGACCCCAAGCTCTGGTTAATCAAAAAATGTCACAAAACTACTCAAAAATACATTACAAGGTGCAGTTACACCATAACACTATCTAATAAAAATGATTTAAAAAAATATTTGAAATTTATAATGGCTCAAAGATATCAGGTCTCAGGTGTTATAAAACAACAGGCAAAGGATTTTAACTTTGAGATACATACAGATATATGTCTAAATATGGATGTGTATATATATGTATTTATATGCGTATTTATGTATTTACAGACACATAAATACATATATACAGTACATATAAAGACAGATAGGCCTCTAGTTATCAAGCCGTCAACCTCAAATACGCTGGATTTCCGCAGCGTATTTGTGGCGAGGCTGATTCGCCTAAGTTATCAAGCCCTACACACCGGCAAAAGTAGAATTTTGTGACGTAAGCTACGATCCGCCGGACTCAGTCCGACACAGATTGATTCTTACGTCACTCCAGATGTTCCGAACGCAAGTTCGGCACAATCTGACTACTTTTGCTAGTTATCAAATGACTAGCAGGTACGCTCGGCACTTTTCTGGCCCAGTGTACCTGGTTTTCAATCCGCCGCCCTGGAGGTGGCGGATCCCATAGGAATCAATAGGAGTCTGACCATAGCGAAAGTTCATGTTCGCTGCTGCCCGACATCCCATTGATTCCTATGGGAGATGTCTGCACCTAACACCCTAACATGTACTCCGAGTATAAACACCCCTAACCTGCCCCCCCTACACCGCCGCAACTAAATAAAGTTATTACCCCCGAAACCGCCGCTCCTGGACCCCGCCGCAACTATATTAAACATGTTAATCCCTGGGGGCGGAGCCTACAGCTGTAGCGGCAAGTCGTGTCTTGAGGGAGCTCCTGGCTCTTCTTTGGAGTTTTACACGATAATTATCTTGCTTTTCTCTAAAACTGAGCTTATTTCATAGCTAAAACCCAGCTAACTACTTTTTGATCGAAGATTCTGTCAACACTGGGAGGATCTTTTGGGATTAGTCTCTGCCTATGCTCTACAGTTAGGCCTCACAGCTGCTGCACTCACACAGTGTTTGTCGGTCTGTGGAACCGGGGCTGCCGCATATTCCCCCCCCTAGGAGACTGGGGTTACGAGTAGTACTACTTACTACTACAACAGAACACTTCCACTGACTGAGGAGTTAAAAAACAAAGAAAACGAGAGACAATATTCTATTATGGAGGCCTTAGAAGCAGTGGGCGCATGGGAGCGCGCAGTGGAGACCGCGATCAAACAATCCTACGAGCAGCTGCTAAAGGATCTCAGCAGGCTGCTTTTCACCGATGAAACTTACCATACTACTTTATTCACGGAGCCTGCAGATTGCTGTCAGCCGAGGGACATGGACGTTCCTCTTTTGCAACCACACGCTCAAAAGCACAGGGCCCATACTGCCGACGTGCCACAGGGTCTCACTGCAAGCCCGGAGTGGGAGACAGCAGACTCAGCGCACTTGCTGATGGAGACGAGTTCTGATATGAAGTCATCAGAGTCCCACATCCTAAAGAATGCCCGGCAGGCCGTGACTCCATTACCGACCTGGACGCAGAGTGCCGTGTCCCCAAAGTTAACTACGCTAGATGGCCTCTTTTTTCGAGCGGCAGGGTGGCCTGATCTACTGAGGACCCCATTGTTCTCCTGCTGGGATCCTGGCGGTATGTGCCGGCGGCTTCCCTCTGGGTCGCAGCTTACATTTTTTGAGTATCTCTGGTGCGGCCATTTCTAGGGGGAGCATGGACCATGCATAACTCAGACCCGGATTGCCAGCAAAACTAACCTTTGGGTTAACCGGTGTGGAGGGGGCGAGTGAAATCTATGACGCCATATTTGTTGCGCTGCCGGGCGGCAGTTCGCCTTGTTGTAAGGCTGGCGTGAGCAGGCTAGACTTCAAATAGAATTGATATATAAGGGACATGCAGAGACTCTCTGTCACTGAGATGACTAAAACTGATCAACCATGCCGCTCCTACAGAACTGTGGCCAAGCTCACCTTGTTACATGTAGACTGTGGGGATTGCTTGTGCTTCTAAGCGGGGTATATCTTATAATAGTTGTGAGTTGCAGCCCTTGAACTGATGTGCCCCGATCTCATGTATTAGGGATTACTACATGGTAATTGGAACTATATATGTCCTGTTAAACTTCAAATACATGGCTGCCATATCTCGCTTAATCACTGTATATAGTTGTGTACTGTACAATCACCCCCACGATGTGCGTCCCAGCACTGGCCCTGATATTTAATGTTGTAGCCATGAGTGCTTAGCCTGTACAGGGTATTATTACTTTCACATCTTAGTTTGTTAAGGTAGGCTTTGAGGCAGATGCCGGATATCTCAGACTGAGTCAGATAGTTGTATAACCATATTAGGTCTTATTCTAGCCTTCTACATAGACATACCTACATACTGTGATTTCTACATGTTTAAGTTACTGACCTAGGGGACTTCTGGTTAGAATATAAATTTTAACACCTATGTATATTATTACTAAATTAATTATCTTTCTATTAGGAGGATGCAATTTAAAGGTATAAATCTGACCACGGATACCAAGCCTCTCCACTAGAGGGGAGTAAAGCCCTACCTATCTACTTACAAAAGTGTCAATGCTTCCCCGGTTTTATTCACTAAGGGCAATACTAGTTGAGGCTGACAATAGCACTATTGGTACTTCCCTGCATGGTGCTTCCAATAGCAGTGAGATTTATATATACTTCAGCTCTAGAAGCTTAGTTAAAATACCTGCATAACCCACTTCTTTAACTCCTGCAATGTGGTCCACCTTGCTGCCCAATATATAGTACAGCTGGACAATATGGAGCTAAATATCCCAGTCTATAGGTACTAGTGTTCTTGGAATTGCCTTCATAGTTATATGAGCCAGGAGGTCAAATTCGGCACAATTTCCCCTTAATTGAGCGTTAGCTGGTGCCCCTAGGATATTATGCTCATCACTCTAGTACAATAATCTCTGAGGTCTGGAACTTATTACAATCCTTTATACATATATACCTAGCCATGTAATAATGTATGCGGTCCTCCAACTAGATGTAGGGGTATGCCCCCCCCCCTCTACCCAACAGCACAAACTTACTCTGGGCCTGTTTGCCTCCTATTGTCAGTGTTATTACTTGAACTAAAAGGTTTTTTTTTATGTTTATAGAGTTCCTGTAAGAGTTTAAAGTATTGACTCATTTTTCTTATTAAGCATTCACATCTCTGTATGATCCACATACACATCAAATGCATTTAAAATACACTCTTTTATATACCGGCTGCTTGCATTTGGGGTCCAAAAGTGGCCCACTTTGTTCTTTTCTTTGTTAATTCCCCTCAAAATTCCCTATAATGTCTAACACCTTTCTTTTCAGGGGGTCCAAGAGAGGCCTCAATTCATCAGAGAGGGAAATCACTGTTTGTGACTTTATGCTGTATTACAGGGGGACTTCTCTATGAAAATCTGAGGTTATTATATACTTATATAAGTGAGTGATCACCTGTATCCATGTAATATGTATATCGCATGATGTCTGCTATTTACCATCTGCGAATGGTACTTTGTAATTTTCAACACACCTCAATAAAAAAAAATTGAATATATATAAAAACAAAAAACAAAAAATAAAACATGTTAATCCCTAAACCGCCGCTCCCGGAGCCCATCGCCACCTACATTATACCTATTAACCCCTATCCTGCCCCCCCCATACCGCCGCCACCTATAATAAATTTATTAACCCCTATCCTGTGGATTCCGTACCCCACCGCAACTAAATAAATTGTTTAACCCCTAAACCGCCGCTCCCGGACCACGCCGCCACCTATATTAAACTTATTAACCCCTAATCTGCCCCCCCTACACCGTCGCCACCTATAATAAATGTATTAACCCCTATCCTGCCCCCCCTATACTGCCGCCATCTATATTAAACTAATTAACCCCTAAACCTAAGTCTAACACTAACCCTAACACCCCCCTAACTTAAATATTATTTTAATAAATCTAAATAAAAATTACTCTTATTAACTAAATTAATCCTATTTAAAACTAAATACTTACCTATAAAATAAACCCTAAGATAGGTACAATATAACTAATAATTATATTGTAGCTATTTTAGGATTTATTTTTATTTTACAGGCAAATTTAAATTTATTTTAACTAGGTACAATAGCTATTAAATAGTTATTAACTATTTAATAGCTACCTAGATAAAATAAAGACAAATTTACCTGTAAAATAAAAACTAACCTAAGTTACAATTACACCTAACACTACACTATCATTAAATAAATTATTCCTATTTAAAACTAAATACTTACCTGTAAAATAAACCCTAAGGTAGCTACAATGTAATTAATAATTACATTGTAGCTATTTTAGGATTTATATTTATTTTACAGGTAACTTTGTATTTATTTTAACTAGGTACAATGGTTATTAAATAGTTATTAACTATTTAATAACTACCTAGCTAAAAGAAATACAAAATTACCTGTAAAATAAATCCTAACCTAAGTTACAGTTAAACCTAACACTACACTATCATTAAATTAATTAAATAAATTACTAGGCAATACCTACAATTAAATACAATTAAATAAACTAAACTAAATTACAACCCCCCCCCCCACTAAATTACAGAAAATAAAAAAATATTACAAGAATTTTAAACTAATTACACCTAATCTAAGCCCCCTAATAAAATAAAAAAAAAAAATAATAATAAAAGCCCCTACCGTATTCTACATTACCAAGTAATCAGCTCTTTTACCAGCCCTTAAAAGGGCTTTTTGAGGGGCACGCCCCAAAGTAATCAGCTCTTTTGCCTGTAAGAAAAAATACAACCCCCCAACATTAAAACCCACCACCCACATACCCCTACTCTAACCCACCCAAACCCCCCTTAAATAAACCTAACGCTACCCCCCTAAAGATCTCCCTACCTTGAGTCGTGTTCACCCAGCCGGGCCGAAGTCATCATCCAAGGTGCGCTGAAGATGTCTTCCATCCGATAGAAGTCATCATCCAAGGTGCACTGAAGAGGTCTTCCATCCGATAGAAGTCTTCATCCAGGCGGCGTCTTCAATCTTCATCCATCCGGAGCGGAGCCATCTTCAAACGAGCCAACGCGGAGCCATCCTCTTCAACCGACGACTACCCGACAAATGAATATTCATTTAAGTGACGTCATCCAAGATGGCGTCCCTTGAATTCCGATTCGCTGATAGGATTCTATCAGCCAATCGGAATTAAGGTAGGAAAAATCTGATTGGCTGATTAAATCAGCCAATCAGATTCAAGTTCAATCCAATTGGCTGATCCAATCAGCCAATCAGATTGAGCTCGCATTCTATTGGCTGTTCCAATCATTTTTCCTACCTTAATTCCGATTGGCTGATAGAATTCTATCAGGCAATCGGAATTCGAGGGACGTCATCTTGGATGACGTCACTTAAAGGAATATTCATTCATCGGGTAGTCATCGATTGAAGAGGATGGCTCCGCGTCGGCTCGTTTGAAGATGGCTCCGCTCCACTCCGGATGGATGAAGATTGAAGACGCCGCCTGGATGAAGACTTCTATCGGATGGAAGACCTCTTCAGCGCCCCTTGGATGATGACTTCTATCGGATGGAAGACATCTTCAGCGCCCCTTGGATGATGACTTCGGCCCAGCTGGGTGAACACGACTCAAGGTAGGGAGATCTTCAGGGGGGTAGCGTTAGGTTTATTTAAGGGGGGTTTGGGTGGGTTAGAGTAGGGGTATGTGGGTAGTGGGTTTTAATGTTGGGGGGTTCTATTTTTTTTTACAGGCAAAAGAGCTGATTACTTTGGGGCATGCCCCACAAAAAAACCCTTTAAGGGCTGGTAAAAGAGCTGATTACTTGGTAATGTAGAATAGGGTAGGGACTTTTATTATTTTGTTTTTTTTTAATTTTATTAGGGGGCTTAGATTAGGTGTAATTAGTTTAAAATTCTTGTAATATTTTTTTATATTCTGTAATTTAGTGTTTGTTTGTTTCTTAATTTAGTTTAGTTTATTTAATTGTATTTAATTGTAGGTATTGCCTAGTAATTTATTTAATGATAGTGTAGTGTTAGCTTTAATTGTAACTTAGGTTAGGATTTATTTTACAGGTAATTTTGTATTTCTTTTAGCTAGGTAGTTATTAAATAGTTAATAACTATTTAATAACTATTGTACCTAGTTAAAATAAATACAAAGTTACCTGTAAAATAAATATAAATCCTTAAATAGCTACAATGTAATTATTAATTACATTGTATCTATCTTAGGGTTTATTTTACAGGTAAGTATTTAGTTTTAAATAGAAATAATTTATTTAATGATAGTGTAGTGTTAGGTGTAATTGTAACTTAGGTTAGTTTTTATTTTACAGGTAAATTCTTTATTTTATCTAGGTAGCTATTAAATAGTTAATAACTATTTAATAGCTATTGTACCTAGTTAAAATAAATTTAAATTTGCCGGTAAAATAAAAATAAATCCTAAAATAGTTACAATATAATTATTAGTTATATTGTAGCTATCTTAGGGTTTATTTTATAGGTAAGTATTTAGTTTTAAATAGGATTAATTTAGTTAATAAAAGTAATTTTTATTTAGATTTATTAAAATAATATTTAAGTTAGGGGGGTGTTAGGGTTAGTGTTAGACTTAGGTTTAGGGGTTAATTAGTTTAATATAGATGGTGGCGGTATAGGGGGGGCAGGATAGGGGTTAATACATTTATTATAGGTGGCGACGGTGTAGGGGGGGCAGATTAGGGGTTAATAAGTTTAATATAGGTGGCGGCGGGGTCCGGGAGCGGCGGTTTAGGGGTTAAACAATTTATTTAGTTGCTGCGGGGTATGGGATAGCCAGGATAGGGGTTAATAAATTTATTATAGGTGGCGGCGGTATAGGGGGGGCAGGATAGGGGTTAATAGGTATTATGTAGGTGGCGGAGGGGTCCGGGAGCGGCGGTTTAGGGGTTAATACATTTATTATAGTTGTGGCGGGGTCCGGGAGCGGCGGTTTAGGGGTTAATATATTTATTATAGTTGCGGCAGGGTCTAGGAGCAGCGGTTTAGGGGTTAATAACTTTATTTAGTTGCGGGGGGCTCCGGGGGCAGCGGTATAGGGGGTAGAACAGTATAGTATAGTGTGGGTGCTTAGTGACAGCTTATCAATAAAGCTGTAGAAAAGCAGAAGGACAGCGAGATCGCATGAGTGACAACTATCACAGTCCGCTGCTCATCGCCCCATACTTGGTGCGCGGCTTTTTGACAGCTTTTTTGATAACTTTGGCGAACGTATTCAGGTCCGCGGTGGCGATGTGAGGCGAGCTTAGGCGAGCGTATTGGGGCCGGCGAAGGCAGGTACGTACGGAGCTTGATAACTAGAGGCCATAGTCTATATAGATAGTATATAAAGACATTGTAGTCCTTTGCAGTTAAGTAGATGTAAACATTTAAAAACATAATTTATGCTTACCTGATAAATTTATTTCTCTTGTAGTGTATCCAGTCCACGGATCATCCATTACTTATGGGATATTAACTCCTCCCCAACAGGAAGTGCAAGAGGATTCACCCAGCAGAGCTGCTATATAGCTCCTCCCCTAACTGCCATTACCAGTCATTCGACCGAAAACATGCAGAGAAAGGAAAACCATAGGGTGCAGTGGTGACTGTAGTTTAATGGAAAAATTACCTGCCTTAAAGTGACAGGGCGGGCCGTGGACTGGATACACTACAAGAGAAATAAATTTATCAGGTAAGCATAAATTATGTTTTCTCTTGTTAAGTGTATCCAGTCCACGGATCATCCATTACTTATGGGATACAAATACCAAAGCTAAAGTACACGGATGACGGGAGGGACAGGCAGGCTCTTTATACGGAAGGAACCACTGCCTGAAGAACCTTTCTCCCAAAAAAACAGCCTCCGAAGAAGCAAAAGTGTCAAATTTGTAAAATTTGGAAAAAGTATGAAGAGAAGACCAAGTTGCAGCCTTGCAAATCTGTTCAACAGAAGCCTCATTCTTAAAGGCCCAAGTGGAAGCCACAGCTCTAGTAGAATGTGCTGTAATTCTTTCAGGAGGCTGCTGTCCAGCAGTCTCATAGGCTAACCGTATTATGCTACGAAGCCAAAAGGAGAGAGAGGTAGCCGAAGCTTTTTGACCTCTCCTCTGACCAGAATAAACGACAAACAGGGAAGACGTTTGTCGAAAATCCTTAGTTGCCTGTAGATAAAATTTCAGGGCACGGACTACATCTAGATTGTGTAGCAGACGTTCCTTTTTCGAAGAAGGATTAGGACACAAAGATGGAACCACAATCTCTTGATTGATATTCCTGTTAGTGACCACCTTAGGTAGGAACCCAGGTTTAGTACGCAGAACTACCTTGTCTGAATGAAAAATCAGATAAGGAGAATCACAATGTAAGGCAGATAACTCAGAGACTCTTCGAGCCGAGGAAATCGCCATTAAAAACAGAACTTTCCAAGATAACAACTTGATATCAATGGAATGAAGGGGTTCAAACGGAACCCCCTGTAAAACATTAAGAACTAAGTTCAAACTCCATGGTGGAGCAACAGTTTTAAACACAGGCTTGATCCTAGCTAAAGCCTGACAAAAAGCTTGAACGTCCGGAACTTCTGACAGACGTTTGTGTAAAAGAATGGACAGAGCTGAAATCTGTCCCTTTAAGGAACTAGCGGATAAACCCTTTTCTAAACCTTCTTGTAGAAAAGACAATATCCTCGGAATCCTAACCTTACTCCATGAGTAACTCTTGGATTCGCACCAATATAAGTATTTGCGCCATATCTTATGGTAAATCTTTCTGGTAACAGGCTTCCTAGCCTGTATTAAGGTATCAATAACTGACTCAGAAAAACCACGTTTTGATAAAATCAAGCGTTCAAAGTCAGCTTCAGAGAAATTAGATTTTGATGTTTGAAGGGACCCTGGATCAGAAGGTCCTGTTTCAGAGGTAGCGACCAAGGTGGACAGGATGACATGTCCACTAGATCTGCATACCCAGTCCTGCGTGGCTATGCAGGCGCTATTAGAATCACTGATGCTCTCTCCTGTTTGATTCTGGCAATCAATCGAGGAAGCATCGGGAAGGGTGGAAACACATAAGCCATCCCGAAGGTCCAAGGTGCTGTCAAAGCATCTATCAGAACTGCTCCCGGATCCCTGGATCTGGACCCGTAACGAGGAAGCTTGGCGTTCTGTCGAGACGCCATGAGATCTATCTCTGGTTTGCCCCAACGTCGAAGTATTTGGGCAAAGACCTCCGGATGAAGTTCCCACTCCCCCGGATGAAAAGTCTGACGACTTAAGAAATCCGCCTCCCAGTTCTCCACTCCCGGGATGTGGATTGCTGACAGGTGGCAAGAGTGAGACTCTGCCCAGCGAATTATCTTTGATACTTCCATCATTGCTAGGGAGCTTCTTGTCCCTCCCTGATGGTTGATGTAAGCTACAGTCGTGATGTTGTCCGACTGAAACCTGATGAACCCCCGAGTTGTTAACTGGGGCCAAGCCAGAAGGGCATTGAGAACTGCTCTCAATTCCAGAATGTTTATTGGTAGGAGACTCTCCTCCTGATTCCATTGTCCCTGAGCCTTCAGAGAATTCCAGACAGCGCCCCAACCTAGTAGGCTGGCGTCTGTTGTTACAATTGTCCAGTCCGGCCTGCTGAATGGCATCCCCCTGGACAGATGTGGCCGAGAAAGCCACCATAGAATAGAATTTCTGGTCTCTTGATCCAGATTCAGAGTAGGGGACAAGTCTGAGTAATCCCCATTCCACTGACTTAGCATGCACAATTGCAGCGGTCTGAGATGTAGGCGTGCAAAGGGTACTATGTCCATTGCTGCTACCATTAAGCCGATCACCTCCATGCATTGAGCTACTGACGGGTGTTGAATGGAATGAAGGACACGGCATGCATTTTGAAGCTTTGTTAACCTGTCTTCTGTCAGGTAAATCTTCATTTCTACAGAATCTATAAGAGTCCCCAAGAAGGGAACTCTTGTGAGTGGAAAGAGAGAACTCTTCTTTTCGTTCACCTTCCATCCATGCGACCTTAGAAATGCCAGTACTAACTCTGTATGAGACTTGGCAGTTTGAAAGCTTGAAGCTTGTATCAGAATGTCGTCTAGGTACGGAGCTACCGCAATTCCTCGCGGTCTTAGTACCGCCAGAAGAGCACCCAGAACCTTTGTGAAGATTCTCGGAGCCGTAGCCAATCCGAATGGAAGAGCTACAAACTGGTAATGCCTGTCTAGAAAGGCAAACCTTAGATACCGGTAATGATCTTTGTGAATCGGTATGTGAAGGTAAGCATCCTTTAAATCCACTGTGGTCATGTACTGACCCTTTTGGATCATGGGTAAAATGGTCCGAATAGTTTCCATTTTGAACGATGGAACTCTTAGGAATTTGTTTAGGATCTTTAAATCCAAGATTGGCCTGAAAGTTCCCTCTTTTTTGGGAACCACAAACAGATTTGAGTAAAACCCTTGTCCTTGTTCCGACCGCGGAACCGGATGGATCACTCCCATTAATAAAAGATCTTGTACGCAGCGTAGAAACGCCTCTTTCTTTATTTGGTTTGTTGACAACCTTGACAGATGAAATCTCCCTCTTGGGGGAGAGAATTTGAAGTCTAGAAGGTATCCCTGAGATATTATCTCTAACGCCCAGGGATCCTGGACATCTCTTGCCCAAGCCTGGGCGAAGAGAGAAAGTCTGCCCCCCACTAGATCCGTTCCCGGATCGGGGGCCCTCGATTCATGCTGTCTTAGGGGCAGCAGCAGGTTTCCTGGCCTGCTTGCCCTTGTTCCAGGACTGGTTAGGTCTCCAGCCTTGTCTGTAGCGAGCAACAGCTCCTTCCTGTTTTGGTGCAGAGGAAGTTGATGCTGCTCCTGCTTTGAAATTACGAAAGGAACGAAAATTAGACTGTCTAGCCTTAGGTTTGGCTCTGTCTTGAGGCAGGGCATGGCCTTTACCTCCTGTAATGTCAGCGATAATTTCTTTCAACCCGGGCCCGAATAAGGTCTGCCCTTTGAAAGGTATATTAAGCAATTTAGATTTAGAAGTAACGTCAGCTGACCAGGATTTTAGCCACAGTGCTCTGCGTGCCTGAATGGCGAATCTGGAATTCTTAGCCGTAAGTTTAGTTAAATGTACTACGGCATCTGAAATAAATGAGTTAGCTAACTTAAGGGCTTTAAGCTTGTGTGTAATCTCATCTAATGGAGCTGATTCAAGTGTCTCTTCCAGAGACTCAAACCAAAATGCTGCTGCAGCCGTGACAGGCGCAATGCATGCAAGAGGTTGCAATATAAAACCTTGTTGAACAAACATTTTCTTAAGGTAACCCTCTAACTTTTTATCCATTGGATCTGAAAAGGCACAGCTATCCTCCACCGGGATAGTGGTACGCTTAGCTAAAGTAGAAACTGCTCCCTCCACCTTAGGGACCGTTTGCCATAAGTCCCGTGTGGTGGCGTCTATTGGAAACATCTTTCTAAATATCAGAGGGGGTGAGAACGGCACACCGGGTCTATCCCACTCCTTAGTAACAATTTCAGTAAGTCTCTTAGGTATAGGAAAAACGTCAGTACTCGCCGGTACCGCAAAATATTTATCCAACCTACACATTTTCTCTGGTATTGCAACTGTGTTACAATCATTCAGAGCCGCTAACACCTCCCCTAGTAATACACGGAGGTTTTCCAGCTTAAATTTAAAATTTGAAATATCTGAATCCAGTTTGTTTGGATCAGAACCGTCACCCGCAGAATGAAGCTCTCCGTCCTCATGTTCTGCAAATCGTGACGCAGTGTCTGACATGGCCCTAATATTATCAGCGCACTCTGTTCTCACCCCAGAGTGATCACGCTTACCTCTTAGTTCTGGTAATTTAGCCAAAACTTCAGTCATAACAGTAGCCATATCCTGTAATGTGATTTGTAATGGCCGCCCAGATGTACTCGGCGCTACAATATCACGCACCTCCCGAGCGGGAGATGCAGGTACTGACACGTGAGGCGAGTTAGTCGGCATAACTCTCCCCTCGTTGTTTGGTGAAATATGTTCAATTTGTACAGATTGACTTTTATTTAAAGTAGCATCAATACAGTTAGTACATAAATTTCTATTGGGCTCCACTTTGGCTTTAGCACATATAGCACAGATATCTTCCTCTGAATCAGACATGTTTAACACACTAGCAAATAAACTAGCAACTTGGAAATACTTTTCAAGTAATTTACTATAATATGAAAACGTACTGTGCCTATAAGAAGCACAGAAAAAGTTATGACAGTTGAAAATTAATAAACTGAAAAGTTATAGCATCAAATCTTTGTAAAAAACACAATTTTAGCAAAGGATTGCTCCCATTAGCAAAGGATAACTAACCCTGATAGCAGAAAAAAAAAAAAATACAGAAATAAACGTTTTTTTATCACAGTCAACTACAATCTCACAGCTCTGCTGTGAGTGATTACCTCCCTCAAAACAAGTTTTGAAGACCCCTGAGTTCTGTAGAGATGAACCGGATCATGCAGGGAAGACAATAAACTTCTGACTGAATCTCCCCCTCACACATAACAGTGAGAGAGATCAGTAAACTGTCATAAATTAAATAAAACGACTGCCAAGTGGAAAAAAATAGTGCCCAAAACATTTTTTCACCCAGTACCTCAGAAAATTAAACGATTTTACATGCCAGCAAAAAACGTTTAACATTAATAAATTGAGTGTTATTAAAAAGCCTGTTGCTAGTCCCTGCAAATTAGGCTAAAGTTTTATGCATACAGTATAATTCCAGTGAAGTGCCATTCCCCAGAATACTGAAGTGTAAAATATACATACATGACAGCCTGATACCAGTTGCTGCTACTGCATTTAAGGCTGAGTTTACATTATATCGGTATGGCAGAATTTTCTCATCAATTCCATTGTCAGAAAATAATAAGCTGCTACATACCTCTTTGCAGATTAATCTGCCCGCTGTCCCCTGATCTGAAGTTTACCTCTCCTCAGATGGCCGAGAAACAGCAATATGATCTTAACTACTCCGGCTAAAATCATAGAAAAACTCAGGTAGATTCTTCTTCAAATTCTACCAGAGAAGGAATAACACACTCCGGTGCTATTATAAAATAACAAACTTTTGATTGAAGGTATGAAACTAAGTATAATCACCACAGTCCTCTCACACATCCTATCTATTCGTTGGGTGCAAGAGAATGACTGGTAATGGCAGTTAGGGGAGGAGCTATATAGCAGCTCTGCTGGGTGAATCCTCTTGCACTTCCTGTTGGGGAGGAGTTAATATCCCATAAGTAATGGATGATCCGTGGACTGGATACACTTAACAAGAGAAAACATATTTATGCAATATTCTTATTTAATAAAGTTTTATAGTGTGTATTTGCTGTAAATATTTCACATTCCAATGTTCTGCACATAGCAGAATATGTTATAAGTATTTGTAAATAAATATTCCTATATATATCTGTATATATCTATACCTATATATAACCATGTCTGTATGTATGTAATATATATATATGTGTATATATATATATATATATATATATATATATATTGTATATATATATATATATATATATATATATATATATATATATATATATATATATTTATATATATATATATATAGATAGGATTTTTTTTTCAATTTTTTTTTTAAGAAAACATATTCTGCTATGTGAAAAACATTGGATTGTGAAATATTTAAATTTTCATGTTGGGTTAGCGCACGTGAGAATATGCAATCGGGTTTGTGTGCGAGTAGGGTGTGAGGTTTTTTTCACACATTTTTTTGCTCCGTTGACTTCTATTCTTTTTCCGCGCCTCAAGTTAGAGCCTGAGCGAAAACAGTTTACTTTCAACTCATAATACGAGCACAACCCAACGCACGCAAAAAAGCTAACTTCTAGCACAGTTAAAGCTCAAGCAGGAGAATTCAATAGCACTTTTATTTCCAATGAGGGGGATTTCTTGCCCCATTATAAAAATGGCAATCAGCTACATAATGTATTTACTTATTGAGTAAATTAACCCCTTTGCCATAAAGACAGTATAAATCACACACAAAGAGCAACCTAATATTAAATAGTTCATCACCATATCATCTCAGTTTAAAAATTTACTTTTTAAAAGATGAGAGGCCACCTTTTCAGTTGGGGAGTTGAGTGCCCAGGTAGCTATCAGGTGACCACCATGACAACAGTAATCACCTGAACCATATGGATATATGTTTCTAATCTCTCACCCCCCACAATAGATAGGGATTTGATGCCTTATAATAAATTTAAACAAGCATCTTTCTTTCATGTAATTAACAAGAGTCCATGAGCTAGTGACGTATGGGATATACATTCCTACCAGGAGGGGCAAAGTTTCCCAAACCTTAAAATGCCTATAAATACACCCCTCACCACACCCACAAATCAGTTTTACAAACTTTGCCTCCAAGGGAGGTGGTGAAGTAAGTTTGTGCTAGATTCTACGTTGATATGCGCTCCGCAGCAAGTTGGAGCCCGGTTTTCCTCTCAGCGTGCAGTGAATGTCAGAGGGATGTGAAGAGAGTATTGCCTATTGAATGCAGTGATCTCCTTCTACGGGATCTATTTCATAAGGTTCTCTGTTATCGGTCGTAGAGATTCATCTCTTACCTCCCTTTTCAGATCGACGATATACTCTTATATTTACCATTTCCTCTACTGATTCTCGTTTCAGTACTGGTTTGGCTTTCTACAAACATGTAGATGAGTGTCCTGGGGTAAGTAAGTCTTATTTTCTGTGACACTCTAAGCTATGGTTGGGCACTTTATTTATAAAGTTCTAAATATATGTATTCAAACATTTATTTGCCTTGACTCAGAATGTTCAACTTTCCTTATTTCCAGACAGTCAGTTTCATATTTGGGATTATGCTTTAAATTATCATATTTTTTCTTACCTCAAAAATTTGACTTTTTTCCCTGTGGGCTGTTAGGCTCGCGGGGGCTGAAAATGCTTCATTTTATTGCGTCATTCTTGGCGCGGACTTTTTTGGCGCAAAAATTCTTTTCCGTTTCCGGCGTCATACGTGTCGCCGGAAGTTGCGTCATTTTTGACGTTATTTTGCGCCAAAAATGTTGGCGTTCCGGATGTGGCGTCATTTTTGGCGCCAAAAGCATTTAGGCGCCAAATAATGTGGGCGTCTTATTTGGCGCCAAAAAATATGGGCGTCGCTTTTGTCTCCACATTATTTCAGTCTCATTTTTCATTTGCTTCTGGTTGCTAGAAGCTTGATGTTTGGCATTTTTTTCCCATTCCTGAAACTGTCTTATAAGGAATTTGATCTATTTTGCTTTATATGTTGTTTTTTCTCTTACATATTGCAAGATGTCTCACGTTGCATCTGAGCCAGAAGATACTACAGGAAAACCACTGCCTGCTGGATCTACCAAAGCTAAGTGTATCTGCTGTAAACTTTTGGTAGCTATTCCTCCAGCTGTTGTTTGTAATAATTGTCATGACAAACTTGTTAAAGCAGATAATATTTCCTTTAGTGATGTACCATTGCCTGTTGCAGTTCCCTCAACATCTAAGGTGCAGAATGTTCCTGATAACATAAGAGATTTTGTTTCTGAATCCATAAAGAAGGCTTTGTCTGTTATTTCTCCTTCTAGTAAACGTAAAAAGTCTTTTAAATCTTCTCTCTCTACAGATGAATTTTTAAATGAACACCATCATTCTGATTCTTTGGACTCTTCTGGTTCAGAGGATTCTATCTCAGAGATTGATGCTGATAAATCTTCATATTTATTTAAGATGGAATTTATTCGCTCTTTACTTAAAGAAGTACTAATTGCTTTAGAAATAGAGGATTCTAGTCCTCTTGATACTAATTCTATACGTTTGGATAAGGTTTTTAAAGCTCCTGCGGTTATTCCAGAAGTCTTTCCTGTTCCTAATGCTATTTCTACAGTAATTTCTAAGGAATGGGATAAATTGGGTAATTCATTTACTCCTTCTAAACGTTTTAAGCAATTATATCCTGTTCCGCCTGACAGGTTAGAATTTTGGGACAAAATCCCTAAAGTTGATGGGGCTATTTCTACCCTTGCTAAACGTACTACCATTCCTACGTCAGATGGTACCTCGTTTAAGGATCCTCTAGATAGAAAAATTGAATCTTTTCTAAGAAAAGCTTATCTATGTTCAGGTAATCTTCTTAGACCTGCTATATCATTGGCTGATGTTGCTGCAGCTTCAACTTTTTGGTTGGAAACTCTAGCGCAACAAGTAACAAATCGTGATTCTCATGATATTATTATTCTTCTCCAGCATGCTAATAATTTCATCTGTGATGCCATTTTTGATATTATTAGAGTTGATGTTAGGTTTATGTCTCTGGCTATCTTAGCCAGAAGAGCTTTATGGCTTAAGACCTGGAATGCTGATATGGCTTCTAAATCAACTCTACTTTCCATTTCTTTCCAGGGAAACAAATTATTTGGTTCTCAGTTGGATTCTATTATTTCAACTGTTACTGGTGGGAAAGGAACTTTTTTACCACAGGATAAAAAGTCTAAAGGTAAAAACAGGGCTAACAATCGTTTTCGTTCCTTTCGTTTCAACAAAGAACAAAAGCCTGATCCTTCGTCCTCAGGAGCAGTTTCAGTTTGGAAACCATCTCCAGTCTGGAATAAATCCAAGCCTGCTAGAAAGGCAAAGCCTGCTTCTAAGTTCACATGAAGGTACGGCCCTCATTCCAGTTCAGCTGGTAGGGGGCAGGTTACGTTTTTTCAAAGAAATCTGGATCAATTCTGTTCACAATCTTTGGATTCAGAACATTGTTTGGAACTCCGTGCAGTTTTCAGAGCTCTTCAGTTTTGGCCTCTTCTGAAGAGAGAATCGTTCATTTGTTTTCAGACAGACAATGTCACAACTGTGGCATACATCAATCATCAAGGAGGGACTCACAGTCCTCTGGCTATGAAAGAAGTATCTCGAATTTTGGTTTGGGCAGAATCCAGCTCCTGTCTAATCTCTGCGGTTCATATCCCAGGTGTAGACAATTGGGAAGCGGATTATCTCAGTCGCCAAACGTTGCATCCGGGCGAATGGTCTCTTCACCCAGAGGTATTTCTTCAGATTGTTCAAATGTGGGGGCTCCCAGAGATAGATCTGATGGCCTCTCATCTAAACAAGAAACTTCCCAGGTATCTGTCCAGATCCCGGGATCCTCAGGCGGAGGCAGTGGATGCATTATCACTTCCTTGGAAGTATCATCCTGCCTATATCTTTCCTCCTCTAGTTCTTCTTCCAAGAGTAATCTCCAAGATTCTGAGGGAATGCTCGTTTGTTCTGCTAATAGCTCCGGCATGGCCTCACAGGTTTTGGTATGCGGATCTTGTCCGGATGGCATCTTGCCAACCATGGACTCTTCCGTTAAGACCAGACCTTCTGTCACAAGGTCCTTTTTTCCATCCGGATCTGAAATCCTTAAATTTAAAGGTATGGAGATTGAACGCTTGATTCTTGGTCATAGAGGTTTCTCTGACTCCGTGATTAATACTATGTTACAGGCTCGTAAATCTGTATCTCGAGAGATATATTATAGAGTCTGGAAGACTTATATTTCTTGGTGTCTTTCTCATCATTTTTCTTGGCATTCTTTTAGAATACCGAGAATTTTACAGTTTCTTCAGGATGGTTTAGATAAGGGTTTGTCCGCAAGTTCTTTGAAAGGACAAATCTCCGCTCTTTCTGTTCTTTTTCACAGAAAGATTGCTATTCTTCCTGATATTCATTGTTTTGTACAAGCTTTGGTTCGTATAAAACCTGTCATTAAGTCAATTTCTCCTCCTTGGAGTTTGAATTTGGTTCTGGGAGCTCTTCAAGCTCCTCCGTTTGAACCTATGCATTCATTGGACATTAAATTACTTTCTTGGAAAGTTTTGTTCCTTTTGGCCATCTCTTCTGCTAGAAGAGTTTCTGAATTATCTGCTCTTTCGTGTGAGTCTCCTTTTCTGATTTTTCATCAGGATAAGGCGGTGTTGCGAACTTCTTTTGAATTTTTACCTAAAGTTGTGAATTCCAACAACATTAGTAGAGAAATTGTGGTTCCTTCATTATGTCCTAATCCTAAGAATTCTAAGGAGAAATCATTGCATTCTTTGGATGTTGTTAGAGCTTTGAAATATTATGTTGAAGCTACGAAATCTTTCCGTAAGACTTCTAGTCTATTTGTTATCTTTTCCGGTTCTAGGAAAGGCCGGAAAGCTTCTGCCATTTCTTTGGCATCTTGGTTGAAATCTTTAATTCATCTTGCCTATGTTGAGTCGGGTAAAATTCCGCCTCAGAGAATTACAGCTCATTCTACTAGGTCAGTATCTACTTCCTGGGCGTTTAGGAATGAAGCTTCGGTTGACCAGATCTGCAAAGCAGCAACTTGGTCCTCTTTGCATACTTTTACTAAATTCTACCATTTTGATGTGTTTTCTTCTTCTGAAGCAGTTTTTGGTAGAAAAGTTCTTCAGGCAGCGGTTTCAGTTTGAATCTTCTGCTTATGTTTTTTGTTAAACTTTATTTTGGGTGTGGATTATTTTCAGCAGGAATTGGCTGTCTTTATTTTATCCCTCCCTCTCTAGTGACTCTTGTGTGGAAAGATCCACATCTTGGGTAGTCATTATCCCATACGTCACTAGCTCATGGACTCTTGTTAATTACATGAAAGAAAACATCATTTATGTAAGAACTTACCTGATAAATTCATTTCTTTCATATTAACAAGAGTCCATGAGGCCCACCCTTTTTTGTGGTGGTTATGATTTTTTTTGTATAAAGCACAATTATTCCAATTCCTTATTTTATATGCTTCGCACTTTTTTTCTTATCACCCCACTTCTTGGCTATTCGTTAAACTGATTTGTGGGTGTGGTGAGGGGTGTATTTATAGGCATTTTAAGGTTTGGGAAACTTTGCCCCTCCTGGTAGGAATGTATATCCCATACGTCACTAGCTCATGGACTCTTGTTAATATGAAAGAAATGAATTTATCAGGTAAGTTCTTACATAAATTATGTTTTTTTTCTCTCTTTCAAATGAATCCAGGTGATTGATATAACAATGAAAAATACCTGACAGCATTGGTCATATACTGGGGTACTGCAAACCTTAAGAAAGCCCTTACCATCCCCTTCACAATAGAAATACTGTTCTGGAAAAAAAGCATTCTGTGCTTGAAGGCTATCAGTGCTCTATACTGTATTAGCTATAGTTAGGTATATCCCTGCATAGCACTACAGACATGCATTGGAAAGTCTGTCTTACCTGTGGATATGATAGGTTTTAACTTGCTCGTTGATTGTAGAGTTGCTCTTTCAGTAGTGACAATATCAGGGATTGCTGAAATAAAAGAAGTGAATAATGAAAACAGAACTTGTAGGTTAACGTTCTACATCAGGATGGGCATAGGGAGAGTTTGGGAAAATTAGAGAAACATTAAATACCTTAAGACTTTTAAACTAAATGTTTAATTTGTAATCTACTTATTTATTTTCGTCATGTCACATACTTTAGCTTTAAAACATGTGTATTTTCTAATTCTCAGACCTGGAAAATAAACCTGTAGACTTTTTAAGGCTAACCCTGCTATATACTATATACACTAGTGTTCAAAAGTTTGGGTTCACTTAAAAATTTCCTTGTTTACAGAAGAAAAGCATTTTTTCTTTCCATTAAAATAATATAAATTTGATCAGAAATACAGTGTAGACATTGTTATTGTTGTAAATGACTATTATAGTTGCATATCTACATAGGTGTACAGAGACCCATTATCAGCAACCATTTGTCTTGTGTTCCAATGGCACATTGTGTTTGCTAATCCAAGTATATAATTTAAAAAGATTATTTGGTCATTAGAAAACCCTTTGCAATTATGTTAGCACAGCAGAAAACTGCTGTTGTGCTGACTAAAGAAGTAATAAAAGTGGCCTTCATTAGACTAGTTGAGTATCTGGAGCAAGAAACTGAAGCTCTTGTACAATGCTGTGAACGGCTCCCTTCATAGAACAGCACCAACTGGTTCTAACAAGGAATGGAAGGCCCTGGTACACAACTGAAAAAGAGGACAAATACAATAAAGTGTCTAGTTAGAGAAACAGGCGCTTCACAGGTCCTTAACTGGCAGCTTCATTAAACAGTACCCGCAAAACACCAGTCTCAATGTCAGCAGTGAAGAGGGGGGTCTCAGGGATGCTGGCCTTCTAGGCAAAGCCTGGCTATTGAAAGTCAAAGATTAAGATGGGTAAAAAGAACACAGACACTGGACAGAGGAAGATTGGAAAAAAGTGTTATGGACAGACAAATCTTAGTATGAGGTGTTCGGATCACAAAGAAGAACATAAGAGATGCAGACCAAATAAAAAGATGCTGGAGGAGTGCTTGACGCCATCTGTCAAGCATGATGGAGGCAATGTTATGATCTGGGGCATCTTAGGTTATATAAGAACTATTAGGGAAGAAGCAATAAGCTGGTATTTTATCTTTAATGGAGTGGCCAGCAGTCACCAGATCTCAACCCTATTGAGCTGTTGTGGGAGCAGTTTGACCGTATGATATGTAAGAAGTGTCCCTCAAGCCAATACAACTTGTAGGAGGTGCTTCAGGAAGCATGGGGTGAAATTTCTTTAGATTATCTCAACAAATTGACAACTAGAGTTCCAAATGGACGTGGGCTTCAAAAAATGTACATGCATGGAAAACTAGCATGTGACAAAATACTTGCGAGAAATTGGTGCAGCGTCAAAAAATCTACGTGGGTGAAAAAATGACCCGGTTAAATATAACCATCCTTTAAAGGAGAAATATCACAAAACAATAAATATACATACAACTGTCCCAAGTCTATGGACATATATAACAAAACATATAGTGATAACCTAAATGGCTTACAGAGTTCCAAATAAATAAAAATATAGTACTTAAGCAAGGGCACTTTGCTAGCGGTGGAAACCAGGAAGAAGCCAAAACCAGTGCTGAAAGCAGAACCAACAGGTAGCAGCAAGGGACAAGTCCGAACAACCCCCATGGCAAGGCTTGTGCCTAAATTGCACTTCCAATGCTACAAATACATCCCTCAAATTAATCAAATGCACATCTTCTCTCTTTGACCACCTCCAGCGGAGGCAAAAACAAGGCTAAGGTACTGGTGGGTAGGAGGGGTTTTATAGAGCTCTTGGGGTTTGGGAATCTTTGCCTCCACCTAGTGGCGAGGAAGCCTAATTCCCAGGAGTAATGGATCACGGACTGTCACTATCTGTATGAAAGAAATTATAATTTTAGCCAGGTCTTGGTAATCAGTTTTATTTTGCACCATAAAGTGTGGTTACAATCCATGACCTCTTGAAAAGAGACTGTAATTTGAGATCAAGGGGCATATTTATCAATGTGCGAGCAGACATGATCCGATGTTGCGGATCATGTCCGCCGCACATCGATAAATACCGACAGCATACACTGTCAGCATTTATCATTGCACCAGCAGTTCTGGTGAACTGCTGGTGCAACGCCGCCCCCTGCAGATTTACGGCCAATCGGCCGCCAGCTGGGGGTGTCAATCAAACCCGATCGTATTAGATTGGGTTGATTTTCGGCGATTTCAGTCCACCACCTCAGAGCAGGCGGACAGGTTATGGAGCAGCGGTCTTTAGACCGCTGCTTCATAGCTTGTGTTTCTGGCGAGCCTGAAGGTTCGCCAGAAACACAGGGCATCAAGCTCCATATGGAGCTTGATAAATATGCCCCCAACTCTCAATGTATTTAATGTTGACTGTTAAATAGAAATTTGTTATTTTTCATTTCAGTATCTCTTGGATCAGAAAGGATTAGGGGGTTATTACAAACGTCTAGAAAAGTTTAATGACTTTTCTACAAAATTCAACTATAAAGTCTATGGGGATTTCTATGAATAAATCATTTTATAAGCTTTTTTAAAGGCTTGTGATCTACCCCTATATTAGTGGTGTAAGTAGAGGACTTATTGTTATTTTTACCTTTTTATTTTATCACTGCTGTGCAATAATTAATTCTCTTTAATAATAATTATTTGTGTGAATGATGACTATTTTAAGTCTCAATTTATTTTTGTTTAATATCTAACCTATATTACTGAAAATACACTTATAACAGTTCTATGTTTTTATATAGATTATTTACCAAACTGGGTTTTATTCTATTAAACTGGGGTAAACCAAGGGCCACCCTATTTAAGTACCCTGGTGGTGGCAGCAAATAAGATATTTCAGTGTAAGTGGCATTAAAAGGTGATTTTTTATATAGGTATAGGTCAGACTATAGAGTGGCTTTGCACCCACTGAACCAAGTCATGAACGTGTCTGGAGTGGTCTGGAAGTGACATGGGACTGGGATAGCTTATCTTAGTGAGATGAGAGGTGAGGACCCTTTGAAAGTTGATGGATGCAAAAAGAAATATTAATCCTTGTTTACAACTCTGGCACAAATGGACTTATGATTATGTACTCATGGATCTAGGTATGTGGAAAAATATTAAACCTATTAGTGTGCTACTCAAGAGATATTTGGTACCACTGTCTCACGGTTATGGGGCTCTACCAGACCCCTTCTCTTCTGCTCCCCCTGAGCTACAGGGACAAAAAGCGCCTTGTTTTATATAGAAGGAGGTTCTCTACTGAATTCGGAGGTCACTTGACCCCTAAGATAAGTGTGATCTCACTGAGATATTATAATTACTAGTCCCAATGGACACTGGGCAGATTTTCTATAAAAAAAGAGCTTTATTAAAGCATATATATCACCTAAGACCCCTCATTTGAAAGAGGAGAATTTGCTATTCTAAATGACAGGTCACTAATTTGCAGGTGATCGCTATGGTAATAAAGATTACATACCATACTAAGAACCAGGAAGGTTTTTGATATTGGAAAAGTAGGCTTTTTTAAAGCCCCTGATTTCTACTATAAAACAAACAGGGCCAGATTAAAAGTGACGAATTAAAACATGCATCGGGTTTTCAGCTCGTATTACAAGTTGAAATTAAATGCGATTGTTTGAGCGCAATTGAAGTTAACGGGTTATTATGACCTCAGAGCTCTGGTTAACTGTTTCACAAAACAAAAAAGTGTCACATAACGCTTAAAAATTACATTACAAAGTGCAGTTACACTCATAATAACACCATCTAATAAAAATGATTTTAAAAAAAAATATTGCACCAAAAAGTTATAAGGGTTTAAAGATATGAAGTCTTAGGTGTTAGAAAAATAAAGCAGGCAAAGGATTTTAACATTGAGATACATTCATATACATGTCTAAAGATGGATATGTATATGTTTATATATATATATATATATATATATATATATATATATATGTACATATGTATTTATGTATTTATATGTGTATATATGTATTTACAGATGATTATACAATATAAATACAATATAAACACATATAATATACTGTACATAATATAAATACATTTGAACACATAAAAACACACACACACACACATATATATATGAATACATGTAATATATCAGCACTACACTTAAATATACAAAAGCCCCAAAAGTATGACCCCCCTATCCTAACCCTTTACCCGTGCAAGGAGAGTTAATAAAAATTGATTAATAAAACAAGGAAAACAAAGTAACTCTTATACCAGCACTATGGGATAACAAAATTGGATTGCTAAGGCTAGAAACTACCCCAGAGACAACAGACAGACAGCAGGTGCTATTGAGGTAAATTTATCGACAATGATAATAATGCAACAAAAGGTTATCATATATGTACAAATCCTTTGTGGCAACATATAATCGTTAGCTAAAAATCCCACTTTGCACATAGAAAGTCATATTATAAGTAACCCTTTAGAGGCCTCTATTCCAGGGTATAAATTCAAAAATTGGACAATTTCCTGAAAGAAATTATGAAACAAATAATGTTCCTTAGATAGGTCTCCAAGTTGCAATCATCATACAGTAAGGAATGTATAAGATAACAAAACCGAGTTAATTTGATGTGAAATTTGGACGGGTATTACTGGATTAACTTGCTGTATCAGACCAGCAAAAGAACAGCTATTGAAAAAACACACAGGATACTTCACCTAAGATCGACTTAGGCATATTGGTTCCATTTCAGCTGTTATGCAGATATATCAGTAAAATACCTGATCCATTTATGCATCATCTGTATCTCGGATGTTACTTGTTTTTCAAGGCACTTGGTGGTGTAGTCCACGCCTTGCTCCTTATTACTGTATACAGAAAGAGCTTACCATCCCGACTTATTTTCATGTGGGGACTCCAGCCGTGAGACGGCGGGGATCAGCTGTTACCCAGTGGCGGCTGGTGAATTTTTAGGATGGGGTGCACAAGACCCTGTGTCTTTTAGAAAGCCACGCCCCTTTGAAAAAAACACGCCCCTTTTAAAAACCACACCCCTTTTAACAAGCCACACCCGTTTTTAAAAACCACACCCATTTGCAAAAGTCCCGCCCCTCAAATGGCCCCACCAATTTCAACCAGCAGTGTTTTTGGTCATCGTCTTCTTGAAATATCCAGCCCCAGCCGGGGGTAACTTCAACTAAAGTTTGTGACTGATTCCTCAACATTATTCTCAAGTATCTGCTGATATTGAGTGGAATCCATGAGACCCTCAACAATATTACCAGTAGTACAGGTCTTTGGAGGTGGTCTGTGGGCTGTTTTTGACCGTTCTCAACATCCTTTGCCTTTGCCTCTGGCCCTCTCTGATATTTTACTTGCCCTGCCACTTCTGGCCTTAACAAGAACTGTGCCTGTGGTCTTCCATATCCTCAACATGCATTGCTCACTGTGTTCCTCACAGTGGACACAGACATCTTAAATCTATGAATGCATACTCTTCAGTACAGCCATGTTCACGTGCGACAGTGCACAAATGGAGGAGCCTACACTACCTGCCCATGTCTAGTCTTAAAATATACATGATGGTGCTCAGTAAAATTATATAATAACATATAAATATATATATTAACCAAATGATTAATTAAAGCTGCAAAATAATAAGAATATTGAATGTACATTTATGAAAACATATATATATTCCTGGATTTAAAGAACCTTCCACTTTATAGAGAAATACAACCACATTTCAATGACTGTTGCCCCAGCCCCCAGTGTTCGATATTAGGCAATGCAACCAAAGGCCTTGGCAACATGAAGATAAATACACCAACATTTTACTTTCAAGTACAAAAGAAGATTTTTTTCTATTACACTAGTACTTAATAATTAACTTCAAAGGTAAACATTAAAACAATGTTTATAACTCAAGTACAAGTTTTGTAAATCAAGTCAATCCGCCTGTCTTTTTTTGAGGCAAATAAATCAATAACATTTTCGTTGAATTTAGGAATGTCATTTATCAATTGTTTTTCAATTGTCAGCATGTCAGGTTCCATAAATTGTGTGTATACCTTTAAATTCTGACTGACCTATCATGCATTCACACCCCCTTTTAAAACACCTGGAAAACTGTCATTCCTTGCTTAGTAATTTGTTAGAACTGCCTCGGTAGTACAACTTATCCTGAGCTCTTGGATAACCTATATACACTCAATTCAATTGGATTCTGGATCCTGTATTTGTTCAGAACTTTTCTCTTTAAGATACCGCAACTAAGTACGCTGCTTACTATTAATTTCTAACAGTGCTTGTGCAAGTCTCTTTTTCAGCCGTCTTTCTACCAACGACTACATTTGAGTTACTTCTTGGATTTAAATAATCTCTCAAATACTTCAACAAAGGATTCCCTACAGAGGATGGTAAAGATACTTTTACTTTGCAACATTATATCATAACGCTTACCATTTACAGATTTCGATTCTTACATTCGGCTACCTGCCGCAACTCGTGCTCTGACGTCAGACGCCATTCTCAGAGCAGACCGGATCACAGTAACTCTCTGCAACCGCAAGTTATTTCAACAGCCGCAAGTCTCCGGTAAAAAGGCGATCCTGACTTTAAGGTACAGCTTCATCTATCCGAGTGACTATAGGTTTATTACCTAGAACTGTGTAGTAATCATATCAAACAATCTTTCTCTCTGTTGTCCGCTATTAACTCCTGCTTGCTATTGTATCAACGGCTGTTTCCTCCATTTGTGCTTAACCAATGCAATACCTAATCTGAAGGTTATACAAAGATTATTTTGAAAGCAACTTCTCACGTTATATATTGGATACCTTTCAAAAAAAAACAACTACATGTTCTGCATTATCTGATAAGAAAATTAATTGAGAACCATTGACTTTTACTTTCATAATTCTTTTACTCTTGTCTTATGAAGTTAATAAGATAAGTTGTGATACTGAAATAGTGATTTTTCCATCAACCACACCTGAAACATATGTTAATACTTCTACATAGTATTAATAAATATTAGGTGTAACACATATTATATTTAATTCCTGTACTACATAGAAAAATCATATTAACCAGTTACATATTACTAAGCCATAAAAAAAAAAAAAAAAAAAATATATCAATGGAACAACCAGACCTCCCACAGGTTGTATATGACATGTCCCAAAAGATGGACCAGATGGGAAAAGCCATCATAGATTTACAAACTGAGAACAAAGTATTGAGGGGCCTTATAAAAGATTCCAAAGAACAATATTCCAGCTCTCTGGAACCCCAAGTTTGTCTACCAGAAATATTTTCAGGAGATAGGAGGTCATATAGACAGTTCAAAAATGCATGTGCACTCCTATATAGCTTAAAACCTAGAACATACCCCAATGACAGGGTGAAAGTCTTAACCACCATATCCTATCTAAGGGCTGAACCTAGGTGTTGGGCAGACCAACTGTGTGAAGCTAACTCTCCTCTTTTGAATTCTATAAGTGATTTCTTTCAGGCCATGGATGAACTTTACTGTGACACCGATATTCAGCTTTCTGCAGAGTTGAAAATGAGACACTTAAAACAAGGTAAAAGGCCCGTAGAGGACTATATTACGGAATTTAAGTTATATGCTACAGACTCATCTTGGAGTCGAATTTCGCTCAGAAATCAATTCAGATTTCGTCTTTCGGAAACCTTGAAGGATGAGCTTGCACGCACTGAAATGCCTGAGTCTCTTGAAGCCTTAATGAGATTGGCTACACAAATAGATCGCCGAATTCGAGAGCGTAAAGCAGAACGCTTTCATACTGATTCCCAGTATAAAGTTCAAACCACAGTTCATCCAAAAGTACCCGGAACTACAACAGAAAAGATCACCCCCATGGAGATTGGTATGTTGAGAGGACCCCTAACTACAGATGAAAAATTACGTCGCAGGGCACAGCGCCTATGTATGTATTGTGCCGACCCTACCCACACAGTCGCTGACTGTCCAACTCTAAGCAAGAATAAGAAGAGTAAGTTTACATTTATGCATAAAACTGATTCTCATAATAGTTCCCAAACTTATTGTGACTTATCTCTTTTAATACAGTGGGACCATAAGAGGTTGAACGCCAAAGCAATAATTGACTCCGGAGCTTCAGGCAATTTTATGGATATCAATTTTGTTCACCTCAATAAAATACCTGTTGTTGAAAAGAAATCACCTGTATTCCTCAGAGTTATTGATGGGTCCACTCTCACAACAGGACCTATCACTCAACACACTATTCCTCTTTTAACTTCTACTGATTCAGGGCATACTGAATTTATTGTTTTTGACATCATTCCATCACCTCATTTCCCTCTTGTTTTAGGTCTAACATGGCTACAGTTACACAATCCTCTTATTAACTGGCAAACTCTACAAGTAAGCTTTTCCTCAGCCTATTGCAAAGATACATGTCATCCTCAACAAGACATATTACTCACAGACTCCAATACTTCACCATTACCATCATTCTACACAGATTTCTCTGATGTATTTAGTAAGGTAGAAGCGGAGACTCTACCTCCACATCGGATATACGATTGTCCGATAGAGTTAATTCCTGGTTCTACTCTTCCTGTAGGTCATCTATATCCATTAAGCCAACCTGAACTCAATCACTTAAAAGAGTATCTCTCTGAAAATTTACGCAAGGGTTTTATAAGACCTTCTACATCTCCTACAGCATCCGGAATGTTCTTTGTCACAAATAAAGACAAAACTCTAAGACCGATAATTGATTACCGGGAACTAAACAAATGCACAGTAAAGAACCGCTACCCGTTACCTTTAATTCCGGAGTTAATTGAAAGATTAACTGATGCAACAATTTTTTCTAAGCTTGATCTTAGAGGTGCGTATAATCTCATTCGTATACGCCAAGGGGACGAATGGCTCACAGCGTTCAGGACCAGATACGGTCTTTTTGAGTACTTAGTGATGCCATTCGGTCTCTGTAACGCCCCTGCCACGTTCCAGCATTTCATTAACGACATCTTTAGAGATTTGCTGGACGTGTGCATGGTGGTATATCTCGATGATATTTTAATTTATTCAAGAAATGAAGAGGAACATATCAAACACGTTCGATGGGTGTTGGCTAGGCTCAGAATTCATAAACTTTATGCCAAACCCGAGAAATGTTCATTCCATGACACCACCATATCTTTTTTGGGTTACACCATCTCACCCTCTGGTATACAAATGCAGACTGAAAAAGTCGAAGCTGTAAAAGATTGGCCCACACCTATGAATAAAAAGGAGTTGCAGAGATTCCTAGGTTTCTCGAATTATTATCGAAAATTTATTAAGGGTTTCTCAGAGATTGTCAAACCACTCACACAATTGACAGGAACAAATCTACCTTTCAAATGGACTCCAAACCATACTAAAGTTTTTGAACAACTAAAGACATCCTTCACGACTGCTCCTATTTTGAGGTTTCCTGATGTTAACCTACCTTATATTCTCGAGGTTGACTCCTCTGATCATTCTATTGGTGCAGTACTCTCACAACAAAAAACTGATACTGAACCATTACACCCTGTTTCATTTTTTTCTAAAGCAATGAATCCAGCCGAGAGGAATTATGCAATAGGTGATAAGGAGTTACTAGCCATCCGTAAGGCATTGGAGTTTTGGAGACATCTCTTAGAAGGGGCTTTACATCCTATCATAATTTTCACTGATCATAAAAATCTGCAATATTTACAAAATAATAAAACACTTTCATCTAGACAAGTACGTTGGTCTCTTTACTTTTCTAGATTTGATTTCCAAATAATCTACCGTCCTGCCTCTAAGAATGGCAAAGCCGATGCTCTTTCACGGCAGGAATCAGATTTACCTGAGGTAACAAACCCAACAAGTATCATTCCTACAGACCGATTCCTAGGTTTCACTACAACCTTTCTTAAGCAGGTTAAAAGGTTTTCTACTCAACCACCAACAATTAAGAACACTCACATATCCCAGAAGGATGGTATCTATTATTTAAAAGGGAAGATGTATATTCCTATCGAACTGAGGCATCAAATTTTACAACAACATCATGATTCTCCTCTAGCCGGACATCCTGGCGTTTCACGCACTATGGACTTATTATCCAGAAAATATTGGTGGCCTAACATGTTTTCCTCAGTCCTTGAATTTGTTAAATCTTGTGTGGTTTGTCAAGTTTTGAAAACAGAAAGAAAATCTCCTTATGGTCTATTAATGCCTATTTCCATCGCAGAAGGTCCATGGCAACAAATTAGTATGGACTTTATTGTTGAATTACCACCATCAAATAATTATACGACTATATTAGTTGTCATTGACACCTTCACTAAAATGGCACACTTCCTGCCATTTCACAAATTACCATCATCATCTGAAACAGCTACATTGTTCATCGATAACATCATCAAATTACATGGTATCCCAAAAACAATAATATCTGACAGAGGTTCTCAATTTACCTCACGCTTTTGGAGAAACTTGTGTCTTTCCCTGAAAATAGATCACCATTATACTACTTCTTTCCATCCTCAAGCTAATGGACAAGCAGAAAGATTAAATCAGTGGTTGGACGAATATCTAAGATGTTTCTGTTCATATCAACAAAATGATTGGCATAAGTTTTTGGCACTCGCAGAATTTGCATACAACAACTTAACCAATTCCTCAACAAAACTTACACCATTCTTTGCCAACTATGCTTATCATCCAAATTTTGATTCACTCTCAGTTACTCCATCCGTATCTCCGACTGTAGACGAGTTGAATAATACCATTCTTGATAACTTCAGGTTTCTCAAGGACAATATTGCCAAAGCACAAGCAACACAAAAATACTTTTATGACTTACGTCATAGGAAGCCTCCTGTGTATAAAATTGGTGATATGGTTTGGTTATCCACAAAAAACCTCTGCATACAGGTACCTAGCAGAAAACTAACCCAAAAGTTTTGTGGTCCTTTTCCTGTTTCAAAAATTGTTAATGAGAATGCAGTCACGCTAACTCTGCCTGATACTTTGAAAGTTCACCCAACTTTTCATGTATCATTGCTTAAGCCTTATCTTCCCACTAGATCAACTCTTCCACTTCTCCCATCCAACTTGAATTCGGAGGATTCAGGGGTTTATGAAGTTCAAACATTGCTCGATTCCAGATTCTATAAAGGAGTGTTACAGTATTTAGTTCGTTGGAAAAATTTTACCGAAGAAGAAGACAGCTGGGAACCATCCTCGAATCTTCAAGCTCCTCGTCTAGTGGCTCAGTTTCACCAACGTTTTCCTGATCGTCCACGGCCTCAAGCTGTGGGACAGCTTGCCTGAGGAGGGGGTCCTGTCAGGTTCCATAAATTGTGTGTATACCTTTAAATTCTGACTGACCTATCATGCATTCACACCCCCTTTTAAAACACCTGGAAAACTGTCATTCCTTGCTTAGTAATTTGTTAGAACTGCCTCGGTAGTACAACTTATCCTGAGCTCTTGGATAACCTATATACACTCAATTCAATTGGATTCTGGATCCTGTATTTGTTCAGAACTTTTCTCTTTAAGATACCGCAACTAAGTACGCTGCTTACTATTAATTTCTAACAGTGCTTGTGCAAGTCTCTTTTTCAGCCGTCTTTCTACCAACGACTACATTTGAGTTACTTCTTGGATTTAAATAATCTCTCAAATACTTCAACAAAGGATTCCCTACAGAGGATGGTAAAGATACTTTTACTTTGCAACATTATATCATAACGCTTACCATTTACAGATTTGGATTCTTACATTCGGCTACCTGCCGCAACTCGTGCTCTGACGTCACACGCCATTCTCAGAGCAGACCGGATCACAGTAACTCTCTGCAACCGCAAGTTATTTCAACAGCCGCAAGTCTCCGGTAAAAAGGCGATCCTGACTTTAAGGTACAGCTTCATCTATCCGAGTGACTATAGGTTTATTACCTAGAACTGTGTAGTAATCATATCAAACAATCTTTCTCTCTGTTGTCCGCTATTAACTCCTGCTTGCTATTGTATCAACGGCTGTTTCCTCCATTTGTGCTTAACCAATGCAATACCTAATCTGAAGGTTATACAAAGATTATTTTGAAAGCAACTTCTCACGTTATATATTGGATACCTTTCAAAAAAAAACAACTACATGTTCTGCATTATCTGATAAGAAAATTAATTGAGAACCATTGACTTTTACTTTCATAATTCTTTTACTCTTGTCTTATGAAGTTAATAAGATAAGTTGTGATACTGAAATAGTGATTTTTCCATCAACCACACCTGAAACATATGTTAATACTTCTACATAGTATTAATAAATATTAGGTGTAACACATATTATATTTAATTCCTGTACTACATAGAAAAATCATATTAACCAGTTACACAGCATGGCTAGAGCGGTCAGTCTTTCCTCAGTCATGGTGCTCCTTAGAAATGTCTTAACTCGTTTTAAAGTTGAGAAACATCTCTCAGCCTCAGCAGTTGTCACAGGAATAGTTGAAATAATTTGCAACAGTTTGTAGGTCTCCGAGAAAGTACTGTCCAAGTTATTTTCAATTACAAACTGTAGAAGACTAATGGCACCATTCATATTTCTGAAATCTGGTCTTCTGTAAATTACTCCTAGTTCAGTTTTCAGGCGATCTTTTTGTAATGTGTGATAAACAGCTGATGTTTGGTCAAGAAGCTGATTTGGAAAAATTTTCTCGTAATCCGCAAATTTTTCCGCTTGGAGGAGAGAAACAGCCGAGTAGTGAGTTATAAAAGAAAATCTATCTTTTACTTGATTTGTGATAACATCGCATATCTCTTTAGCTGCCACAGTCTGAGCAATGTGAATATTTTCTCTCTTCCTTTCCTAGATGTTTCCTCTGTTTTTGATATCATCATGGTAACTGTGTCCATTCTATTCCTTTTGTTTTCCATTGTCTGCTGGAAAGTGTTAATATGTTTTCTAATAAGTGCAGCATCTGTTTGTGTTTTCTGAAGTTGGTTGTATAACACATCTACATGTGGCATAATATTGTGGAAAACTGTAAGCCAAAACACGAATACCGAGTCTTGTAACATACGCCGAATAGCCCCTGCTTGATTTATAGCTATTTCTTTTTTCGATGTTGACTCTATTTTTTCCATGCATTCAATTAACTGTTCCCTGTTTTCAAAAACTGTATTGACGGTTCAACTCTTGAAATTCCACCTGGAGGCTGAACCATGAGGTATCCTTCTTCTAACATTTTTATCTAGAATAGCTATCCTTTGTGGTGAGTTACTAAAAAAGTTAGTAATGTCACTTAGATTTGAAAAAAATACTCGAACTTGTTGATTTTGACTGCTTGCTTCGCTGACAATTAAATTGAGCTGATGTGCGTAGCAATGCACGAAATGTGCATTCTTGTAGGTACGTTTAATTATAGCCTGAACACCTGCATGCTGACCACTCATCACGCTTGCACCGTCGTAACTCTGCAATATCAGTTTCTCTGGGTTGTCTATAACTTTTTCCAAAGTAGCTTGAATACACGTAGCTAAATATTCTGCATCATGTCCAGCTGGATTAGTGAATTCCCAGAATCTCTCAACCGGTTGTCCGTTACCTATGATGTATCTAAAAACAACAACCAATTGAAAGGCAGATGAAACATCAGTAGTTTCATCTGCTATCACTGCTACAAAACTTGCATTTGAGATTTCCTTCTTTATTTGGTTCTGGCAAACAGTAAGCATACAGTCTAATAAATCGTTTGGAATTTCTTTTGACGTTTCTTTAAAATCAGTGGCACTAGCGAGATGTTCTTTTAGAGATGCATCAAGCTCTGCTGAGAAGTTTATAAGACCTCTGAAAATGCCTGGATTTAATGAATCATCGCGTTCGTCATGTCCTCGAAGTGCAAGCTCAAATGCGCCGCAAAATAAAATACAATGAATTATTTTGGAAAGAACATAGAGATTTTTCGTTACTTGCTCATTATGGCCTAGATTTAGAGTTCGGCGGTAGCCGTCAAAACCAGCGTTAGAGGCTCCTAACGCTGGTTTTGGCCGCCCGCTGGTATTTGGAGTCAGTGATTAAAGGGTCTAACGCTCACTTTTCAGCCGCGACTTTTCCATACCGCAGATCCCCCTACGCCATTTGCGTAGCCTATCTTTTCAATGGGATCTTTCTAACGCTGGTATTTAGAGTCGTTTCTGCAGTGAGCGTTAGAGCTCTAACGACAAGATTCCAGCCGCCTGAAAATAGCAGGAGTTAAGAGCTTTCTGGCTAACGCCGGTTTATAAAGCTCTTAACTACTGTACCCTAAAGTACACTAACACCCATAAACTACCTATGTACCCCTAAACCGAGGTCCCCCCACATCGCCGCCACTCGATTAAAATTTTTAACCCCTAATCTGCCGACCGCCACCTACGTTATACTTATGTACCCCTAATCTGCTGCCCCTAACCCCGCCGACCCCTATATTATATTTATTAACCCCTAACTTGCCCCCCACAACGTCGCCGCAAGCTACTTAAAATAATTAACCCCTAATCTTCCGACCGCAAATCGCCGCCACCTACGTTATCCCTATGTACCCCTAATCTGCTGCCCCTAACATCGCCGACCCCTATGTTATATTTATTAACCCCTAATCTGCCCCCCACAACGTCGCCGACACCTACCTACACTTATTAACCCCTAATCTGCCGAGCGGACCTGAGCGCTACTATAATAAATGTATTAACCCCTAATCCGCCTCACTAACCCTATCATAAATAGTATTAACCCCTAATCTGCCCTCCCTAACATCGCCGACACCTAACTTCAATTATTAACCCCTAATCTGCCGACCGGAGCTCACCGCTATTCTAATAAATGTATTAACCCCTAAAGCTAAGTCTAACCCTAACACTAACACCCCCCTAACTTAAATATAATTTACATCTAACGAAATAAATTAACTCTTATTAAATAACTTATTCCTATTTAAAGCTAAATACTTACCTGTAAAATAAATCATAATATAGCTACAATATAAATTACATTTATATTATAGCTATTTTAGGATTAATATTTATTTTACAGGCAACTTTGTAATTATTTTAACCAGGTACAATAGCTATTAAATAGTTAAGAACTATTTAATAGTTACCTAGTTAAAATAATTACAAATTGACCTGTAAAATAAATCCTAACCTAAGTTATAATTAAACCTAACACTACCCTATCAATAAAATAATTAAATAAACTACCTACAATTACCTACAATTAACCTAACACTACACTATCAATAAATTAATTAAACACAATTGCTACAAATAAATACAATTAAATAAACTATCTAAAGTACAAAAAATAAAAAAGAACTAAGTTACAGAAAATAAAAAAATATTTACAAACATAAGAAAAATATTACAACAATTTTAAACTAATTACACCTACTCTAAGCCCCCTAATAAAATAACAAAGACCCCCAAAATAAAAAATTCCCTACCCTATTCTAAAATACAAAAATTACAAGCTCTTTTACCTTACCAGCCCTGAACAGGGCCCTTTGCGGGGCATGCCCCAAGAATTTCAGCTCTTTTGCCTGTAAAAAAAAACATACAATACCCCCCCCCCAACATTACAACCCACCACCCACATACCCCTAATCTAACCCAAACCCCCCTTAAATAAACCTAACACTAAGCCCCTGAAGATCTTCCTACCTTGTCTTCACCTCACCAGGTATCACCGATCCGTCCTGGCTCCAAGATCTTCATCCAACCCAAGCGGGGGTTGGCGATCCATAATCCGGTGCTCCAAAGTCTTCCTCCTATCCGGCAAGAAGAGGACATCCGGACCGGCAAACATCTTCTCCAAGCGGCATCTTCTATGTTCTTCCATCCGATGACGACCGGCTCCATCTTGAAGACCTCCAGCGCGGATCCATCCTCTTCTTCCGACGACTAGACGACGAATGACGGTTCCTTTAAGGGACGTCATCCAAGATGGCGTCCCTCGAATTCCGATTGGCTGATAGGATTCTATCAGCCAATCGGAATTAAGGTAGGAATTTTCTGATTGGCTGATGGAATCAGCCAATCAGAATCAAGTTCAATCCGATTGGCTGATCCAATCAGCCAATCAGATTGAGCTCGCATTCTATTGGCTGTTCCGATCAGCCAATAGAATGCGAGCTCAATCTGATTGGCTGATGGGATCGGCCAATCGGATTGAACTTGATTCTGATTGGCTGATTCCATCAGCCAATCAGAAAATTCCTACCTTAATTCCGATTGGCTGATAGAATCCTATCAGCCAATCGGAATTCGAGGGACGCCATCTTGGATGACGTCCCTTAAAGGAACCGTCATTCGTCGTCTAGTCGTCGGAAGAAGAGGATGGATCCGCGCTGGAGGTCTTCAAGATGGAGCCGGTCGTCATCGGATGGAAGAACATAGAAGATGCCGCTTGGAGAAGATGTTTGCCGGTCCGGATGTCCTCTTCTTGCCGGATAGGAGGAAGACTTTGGAGCACCGGATTATGGATCGCCAACCCCCGCTTGGGTTGGATGAAGATCTTGGAGCCAGGACGGATCGGTGATACCTGGTGAGGTGAAGACAAGGTAGGAAGATCTTCAGGGGCTTAGTGTTAGGTTTATTTAAGGGGGGTTTGGGTTAGATTAGGGGTATGTGGGTGGTGGGTTGTAATGTTGGGGGGGGGGGTATTGTATGTTTTTTTTTACAGGCAAAAGAGCTGAAATTCTTGGGGCATGCCCCGCAAAGGGCCCTGTTCAGGGCTGGTAAGGTAAAAGAGCTTGTAATTTTTGTATTTTAGAATAGGGTAGGGAATTTTTTATTTTGGGGGTCTTTGTTATTTTATTAGGGGGCTTAGAGTAGGTGTAATTAGTTTAAAATTGTTGTAATATTTTTCTTATGTTTGTAAATATTTTTTTATTTTCTGTAACTTAGTTCTTTTTTATTTTTTGTACTTTAGATAGTTTATTTAATTGTATTTATTTGTAGCAATTGTGTTTATTTAATTTATTGATAGTGTAGTGTTAGGTTAATTGTAGGTAATTGTAGGTAGTTTATTTAATTATTTTATTGATAGGGTAGTGTTAGGTTTAATTATATCTTAGGTTAGGATTTATTTTACAGGTCAATTTGTAATTATTTTAACTAGGTAACTATTAAATAGTTCTTAACTATTTAATAGCTATTGTACCTAGTTAAAATAAATACCAAGTTGCCTGTAAAATAAATATTAATCCTAAAATAGCTATAATATAATTATAATTTATATTGTAGATATATTAGGGTTTATTTTACAGGTAAGTATTTAGCTTTAAATAGGAATAAGTTATTTAATAAGAGTTAATTTATTTCGTTAGATTTAAATTATATTTAATTTAGGGGGGTGTTAGTGTTAGGGTTAGACTTAGCTTTAGGGGTTAATACATTTATTAGAATAGCGGTGAGCTCCGGTCGGCAGATTAGGGGTTAATAATTGAAGGTAGGTGTCGGCGATGTTAGGGAGGGCAGATTAGGGGTTAATACTATTTATTATAGGGTTAGTGAGGCGGATTAGGGGTTAATACATTTATTATAGTAGCGCTCAGGTCCGCTCGGCAGATTAGGGGTTAATAAGTGTAGGTAGGTGTCGGCGACGTTGTGGGGGGCAGATTAGGGGTTAATAAATATAACATAGGGGTCGGCGATGTTAGGGCAGCAGATTAGGGGTACATAGGGATAACGTAGGTGGCGGCGGTTTACGGAGCGGCAGATTAGGGGTTAAAAGTGTAATGCAGGGGTCAGCGATAGCGGGGGCGGCAGATTAGGGGTTAATAAGTGTAAGGTTAGGGGTGTTTAGACTCGGGGTACATGTTAGAGTGTTAGGTGCAGACGTAGGAAGTGTTTCCCCATAGGAAACAATGGGGCTGCGTTAGGAGCTGAACGCTGCTTTTTTGCAGGTGTTAGGTTTTTTTTCAGCTCAAACAGCCCCATTGTTTCCTATGGGAGAATCGTGCACGAGCACGTTTTTGAGGCCGGCCGCGTCCGTAAGCAACTCTGGTATCGAGAGTTGCATTTGCGGTAAAAATGCTCTACGCTCCTTTTTTGGAGCCTAACGCAGCATTTGTTTGAACTCTCGATACCAGAGTTAAATTTATGGTGCGGCCAGAAAAAAACCCGCGGAGCGTTAACAGCCCTTTTACCGCCGAACTCTAAATCTAGGCCTATGTTTTTTAATATTCAAGCGATATGCACTGTCAAGTTGTTGCTGAATATCAACCCTTCCTAGCAAATTAAACTCTAATGTGGAGTTTAAATGTGATTGGGAGCAATTATGTTTATTAGTTTTTTTACTTAAATGTGATAAATCGGCGACACCATAACTCACCCAGCTTGAATCCCCACTTTGTTTTGCAAACAGTAGACAATAAAAACAAAAGAGCCTGTTAGATAATTCACAACCACAAATCCATGGATATTTATCATATACCTCGGGTTTGAATTCTCTTTTGTAATCTCTAGTTTTACATTTTTTCACCTGGGTAAGGTTAAGCATAGGTTTTGGCCTGAGCATTTTAATTTCAATTTTTCTTTCAATGGGCAACGTTGAAAAATGTAATTGCTTTAGCTCAGACACACTAATTTTACTAAGTGCCATCTTAACTGTTAGTTTACACACAAAGAACAGTCCTTTTCTCTTATCTAATATATAACTTGTATGTAGGTAGCTCTGCAGCTGTTAGAAAATATACAACTCAACTTGAAGTAATAGTTTAATAGTTTGGCGGTTGTTATGTAATATATAACTTGTAGGTAGGTAGCTCTGCAGCTGTTAGAAAATATATGAAAAGTTTAATAGTTTTGTGGTTGTTATGTAATATATAACTTGTAGGTAGGTAGCTCTGCTGCTCTGCAGCTGTTAGAAAATATACAACTCAACTTCAAATAATAGTTTAATAGTTTGGCGGTTGTTATCTAATTTATAACTTGTAGGTAGGTAGCTCTGCAGCTGTTAGAAAATATACAACTCAACTTGCAGTAATAGTTTAATAGTTTGGCGGTTGTTATGTAATATATAACTTGTAGGTAGGTAGCTCTGCAGCTGTTAGAAAATATATTAAAAGTTTAATAGTTCTGTGGTTGTTATGTAATATATAACTTGTAGGTAGGTAGCTCTGCTGCTCTGCAGCTGTTAGAAAATATACAACTCAACTTGAAGTAATAGTTTAATAGTTTGGCGGTTGTTATCTAATATATAACTTGTATGTAGGTAGCTCTGCAGCTGTTAGAAAATATATTAAAAGTTTAATAGTTTGGCGGTTGTTATGTAATATATAACTTGTAGGTAGGTAGCTCTGCAGCTGTTATAAAATATACAACACAACACTAGTAGGCAACGGCAAGTAGTTTTGCGGCGCCAGTTGTTATAAAATATATTGCAGCTGTTAGAAAATATCAACTACAACTGATAGGTAATATCTTATAATAATTATAATAATATAGCTCACTAGAGATAAAAAAATAAAATGTTAAATATGTCGGTTTACTGCATAATTTTAGTATCAGCAGCAGCACAGCAGTTTTTTTAACAAAAAAAACTTTGACCTTTTTTTTGCAAAACTTCTAATTGCAATCTGCTAATTAATCTGCTAAAATACTTAAATGTATTAATGGTAAGCAAGTTAAAGCAACCGTGACAGCCGTCAACGGTCAACAACTAGTATCAGCAGCAGCACAGCAGTTAACTGCTTTTTTTTAAAAAAAACTTTGTTCTTTTTTTGCAAAACTTCTAATTGCAATCTGCTAATTAATCTGCTAAAATACTTAAATGTATTAATGGTAAGCAAGTTAAAGCAACCGTGACAGCCGTCAACGGTCAACAACTAGTATCAGCAGCAGCACAGCAGTTAACTGCTTTTTTTTCAAAAAAAACTTTTACCTTTTTTTGCAAAACTTCTAATTGCAATCTGCTAATTAATTAATCTGCTAAAATACTTAAATGTATTAATGGTAAGCAACCGTGACAGCCGTCAACGGTCAACAACTAGTATCAGCAGCACAGCAGTTAACTGCTTTTAAAAAAAAAAAAAACTTTGTTCTTTTTTGCAAAACTTCTAATTGCAATCTGCTAATTAATCTGCTAAAATACTTAAATTAAATGTATTAATGGTAAGCAATCGTGACAGCCGTCAACGGTCAACAACTAGTATCAGCAGCAGCACAGCAGTTAACTGCTTTTTTTTAAAAAAAACTTTTACCTTTTTTTGCAAAACTTCTAATTGCAATCTGCTAATTAATTAATCTGCTAAAATACTTAAATGTATTAATGGTAAGCAACCGTGACAGCCGTCAACGGTCAACAACTAGTATCAGCAGCAGCACAGCAGTTAACTGCTTTTTTTTAAAAAAAACTTTTACCTTTTTTTGCAAAACTTCTAATTGCAATCTGCTAATTAATTAATCTGCTAAAATACTTAAATGTATTAATGGTAAGCAACCGTGACAGCCGTCAACGGTCAACAACTAGTATCAGCAGCAGCACAGCAGTTAACTGCTTTTTTTAAAAAAAACTTTGTTCTTTTTTTGCAAAACTTCTAATTGCAATCTGGTAATTAATCTGCTAAAATACTTGTAAATACTTGTATTTGTAAAAAAAAAAAAAAAAAAATTTTTTTGCAAAACTTCTAATTGCAATCTATCTGCTGACAAAAAAATTATTTTATTATTCCCAAATTACTCCACTAAACTTACTGACTAAAGCCAGCCAATTGTTTTAAGAGAGAACTCCCTCACCTCTACTCTACCTAAGTACTCTAAATGTTAGAAAGTTATAACAAAAAATAAAAAATAAATTCTCACACAATGGTGTCTCTGTCTCACTCTCTAGTGATCTTTCTCAACTCTGTTACCTCTAAGTTAAGTTAACTAACTAATGGCTAGATTTAGAGTTGGGCGGTAGCTGTCAAAACCAGCGTTAGAGGCTCCTAACGCTGGTTTTGGGCTACCGCTGGTATTTAGAGTCAGTCATTAAAGGGTCTAACGCTCACTTTCCAGCCGCGACTTTTCCATACCGCAGATCCCCTTACGTCAATTGCGTATCCTATCTTTTCAATGGGATCTTTCTAACGCCGGTATTTAGAGTCGTGGCTGAAGTGAGCGTTAGAACTCTAACGACAAAACTCCAGCCGCAGAAAAAAGTCAGTAGTTAAGAGCTTTCTGGGCTAACGCCGGTTTATAAAGCTCTTAACTACTGTGCTCTAAAGTACACTAACACCCATAAACTACCAATGTACCCCTAAACCGAGGTCCCCCCACATCGCCGCCACTATATTTAAATTTTTTAACCCTTAATCTTCCGCTCCGTACACTGCCGCCAACTACGTTATCCCTATGTACCCCTAATCTGCTGCCCCTAACACCGCCGACCCCTATATTATATTTATTAACCCCTAATCTGCCCCCCACAACGTCGCCGCCAGCTACCTACACTTATTAACCCCTAATCTGCCGTCCGCACGCCGCCGCCAGCTACATTATAGCTATGTACCCCTAATCTGCTGCCCCTAACACCGCCGACCCCTATATTATATTTATTAACCCCTAATCTGCCCCCCTCAACGTCGCCTCCACCTGCCTATACTTATTAACCCCTAATCTGCCGTGCGGACCGCACTGCTACGATAATAAAGTTATTAACCCCTAATCCGCCTCACTCCCGCCTCAATAACCCTATAATAAATAGTATTAACCCCTAATCTGCCCTCCCTAACATCGCCGACACCTAACTTCAAGTATTAACCCCTAATCTGCCAATCGGAGCTCACCGCTACTCTAATAAATTTTTTAACCCCTAAAGCTAATTTTAACCCTAACCCTAACACCCCCCTAAATTAAATATAATTTTATTCTAACGAAATAAATTAACTCTTATTAAATAAATTAGTGGCGGTGGTGTACGGAGCGGCAGATTAGGGGTTAATAATAATATGCAGGTGTCAGCGATAGCGGGGGCGGCAGATTAGAGGTTAATAAGTGTAAGGTTAGGGGTGTTTAGACTCGGGGTACATGTTAGGGTGTTAGGTGCAGATGTAGGAAGTGTTTCCCCATAGCAAACAATGGGGCTGCGTTAGGAGCTGAACGCAGCTTTTTTGCAGGTGTTAGGTTTTTTTTCAGCTCAATCAGCCCCATTGTTTTCTATGGGGGAATCGTGCACGAGCATGTTTTTGAAGCTGGCAGCGTCCGTAAGCACCGCTGGTATCTAGAGTTGCAGTGGCGTTAAATTATGCTCTACGCTCCCTTTTTGGAGCCTAACGCACTGAAAACCCAGCCATTCTGTGAACTCTAAATACCAGCGGTATTTAAAAGGTGCGGGGGAGAAAAAGCACGCGTAGCTAACGCACCCCTTTGGCCGCAGAACTCTAAATCTAGGCGTACGTGACTACTTTAACACTACACTTTAAGTTTAAACTAAAGACAAGTTAAACTAATAAGCTGCAGGCCTGCAGCAAAATAAGGCCCACTGCCCAGTGCCCCCCCCCCAGTGCCCAGTGCCAGCAAGGGCTAGCTAGGGTAAATCGTTCATGTTTTTAACAAGAGTCAGTCAGTCTGAGAGGCAAGTTTGTTGAACATTAAGGAATAAGTCAGAGCTCTAAACACAAGGCTCCTATCCGCTCAACGGCTATCTCCTCAATGAGATTTTGGCGCCGTTGAGGGGGAGTAGCCTTGTGGGGGCGGTCACGTTTACGCAACAGCATATCAGAGCGGCATCAGGCACTGACAGGCAGGCTGTGGGAGGAGCCAGAGCACAGGCTGAAGTCAGCTTGCACACTTCAGCCTGTGCGAATAGGGGTCTATTAGTGGTGCCGGGCTGGGAGGAGCTATGTCTGCACAGTGATGCATAGAGATCACTGTGCAGGATAGGGGTTTGCTTTATCACACGTGCGATCAGGTTAGGATAGGGAGGAGGTCAGGTGACTTGAACTTGTGGGAGTGTGTGCGCGCAGTGCCAGAGCAGCCTGGAGGAGGAGGAGTGAGAAAGATTAGCTAGTCAGTGTACTGTGACTGACGCGGTGTGGTCTCTGGTGACGTCAGCTGAGCCTGAGCTGAAATCCTGCAGTCTCTCTGCGCTGGCTCTGTTGCTCTGTGTCCGCCTGTTCCTAGCTCCCTCCTGCTTTGCTAAGTTTTGCAATAAATGAATATAAATGGATGGGTACCTATATACACTCAGATCTGCGCAATGACAGTGGACTTGAAATATGATAATATTATAATATTATAAATAAACTTTTAACACACATACACTAATAAAAAAAAAAAATTAAACATTTTTTTTTTTGCTCAATTTTTTTTTTTTTTTTTTTTTTTTTTGCTCAATTTTAATTTTTTTTTTCCCTGCTTGCCCCCTGGGGGGTTCACGTGTGAATGTGCATAACTGGAGGAGCCTCCACTGCTGTTACCCCTCCGACAAAACGACAGCTACGTGCGTTTCACCCATATGCATTGGAGCACTTTGCAGTTAAGTAGATAAAAACATATATAAAATATTTATGCAATATTCATATTTAATAAAGTTTTATAGTGTGTATTTACTGTAAATATTTCACACTCCAATGTTCTGCACATAGCAGAATATGTTCTGTTTATAAATACATATTCCTATATATATATATATATATATATATATATATATATATATATATATATATATATATATGTATATATTTATACTTATATATAATCATGTAGGTATAAATATATATTTAGAATAGAACATATTCTGCTATGTGACGAACATTTAAATAGGAAATTCATATTTTCATGTTGGGTTAACGCATGTGAGAATATTCAATTGGGTTTGCGTGTTTTTTTCCAGCTATTTTGGTCTATTGACTTCTATGGGGGAATATGTTATATTGCACAATATTCAAAATTAGTCTTTTAGGGTTAGCACCTAAGCAAAAACAGTTTACTTTCAACTCATAATATGAGCACAAACCGACGGGCGCAAAAAGCTAACTTCTAGTGCAGTTAACGCTCAGGTTGGAGCATTAAATAGCGCTCCACTTGTAATCTAGCCCTTAGAGGAAATGAGACACAGTTTGGAAGGGGGGAGCCTTTTATTTCCAATGAGGAGGGTTCCTTGCCCCATCACAAAAATGGCAGTCAGCTACATAATGTATTTACTTATAGGGGAAAATAACTCCTTTGCCCTAAAGACAGTATAAGTCACACACAAAGAGCAACCTAGCCCATTTCCATAGATTAGAGGCCTCCCTTTGATTTGGGGAGTTGAGTGCCCAGGTAGCTATCAGGTGACCACCTGACAGCAGCAATCACCTGAACCATATGGATATATGTTTCTAATCTTTTGCCCCCACAATAGCTAGGGATTTGATACCTTATAATAAAATTAAACAAGCATCTTTTTTTCCTTTCAAATGGAAAAAAATTTCCAGCATCCAGGTTATTGATATAACAATGACAAATACCTAAAGAAAGCCCTTACCATCTCCTTCACAATAGAAATACTGTTCTGGAAAAAAAGCATTCTGTGCTTGAAGACTATCAGTGCTCTATACTATATTAGCTATAGTTAGGTATATCCCTACATAGCACTACAGACATGCATTGGAAAGTCTGTCTTACCTGTAGATATGATAGGTTTTAACTTGCTTGTTGATTGTAGAGTTGCTCTTTCAGTAGTGACAATATCAGGGATTGCTGAAATGAAAGAAGTGAACAATGAAAACAGAACTTGTAGGATAAAGTTTTACATCAGGATGGGCATAATGAGATTTTGGTTAGAAAAATTAGAGAAACAGTAAATACCTTAAGACTTTTATACTAAGGGGTCCATTTATCATTGTGCGGACGGACATGATCCGCTATAGCGAACCATGTCGGCCACACATCGATAAATGCCCACAGCATACGCTGTCGGCATTTATCATTGCACCAGCAGTTCTTGCATAGCTGGTGCAATACCGCCCCCTGCAGAGGGGGTGTCAATCAACCCGATCGTATTCGATCAGGTTGATTTCTGTCCGCCGCCTCAGAGCAGACGTACAGGTTATGGAGTAGCGGTCTTTAGACTGCTGCTTCATAACTTGTGTTTCTGGCGAGCCTGAAGGCTCGCCAGAAACACAGGGCATCAAGCTTCATTCGGAGCTTGATAAATAGACCCCTAAATGTTTCATTTGCAATCTACTTATTTATTTTGCCCCATGTCACATACTTTAGCTTTAAAACATGTGGATTTTCTAATTCTCAGATCTGGAAAAGAAACCTGCAGACTTTTTAAGGCTAACCCTGTTATATACTATATACGCTAGTGTTCAAAAGTTTTGGGTCACTTCGAAATTTCCTTGTTTAAAAAAGAAAATCATTTTTTTTGTCCATTAAAATAATATTAATTTGATCAGAAATACAGTGTAAAACATTGTTAATGTTGTAAATGACACTCGCCTAGATTACGAATTATGAGCTATAGAGGGTGCAAAACGAACGCAACAAAAGTTGCAATTTCCCTCTCCATAGCGCTGCCATTACAAGTTTCTGAAAAGCCACCTTGTGCGTGCAATATGGTGGCGATAAGCTAAATACCGCACAAAAATCCAAGGGCTGAGAATACGTGCTCGTGCACGCTTTCATCATAGACATCAATGGAGAGAGAGTGTTAAAAAAAAACTAACACCTGAAGCGCGGAATGAAAAGCTCCGTAACGCAACCCCATTGATGTCTATGTGGAATAAACAGTTACGCTTAAACCTAACACCCTGACATAAACCCCAAGTCTACACCCCTTATCTGCCACCCCCGACATTGCTGACACCGAAATAAAGTTATTAACCCCTAATCTGCTGATCCCAACATCGCCACAGCTAATACAAGTTATTAACCCCTATTACGCCAATCCCCAACATCGCCAACACTATAATAAAGCTATTAACCCTTATTCCGCCGCTCCCCGACATTGCCACCACTAAATAACGTTATTAACCCCTAAACCTCTGGCCTCCCACATCACCGTCATTAAATAAACCTATTAACCCATATACCACCAGCCCCCCACATTGCAAAAAAACTAAATTAAACTATTAACCCTTAAACCTAACAACTCCCTAACCCTATTAAAATTACAATATCCCTATCTTAAAATAAATAAAAACTTTCCTGTGAAATTAAAAAAAACCTAAGTTTAAACTAACAGTTAACCTAACATAACTATTATACTAAAATTAAAATAACTGCCAATTAAAAAAACTAAATGACACATTTAAAAAAACCTAACACTACTAAAAAAAATTAAGTCTAAAATTACAAAAAATAAAAAATACCATATGGATATTTTTTTCCAATCTCTCGCCCCCACAATAGCTAGGGATTTGATACCTTATAATAAAATTAAACAAGCATCTTTTTTTCCTTTCAAATGGAAAAAAAATTCCAGCATCCAGGTTATTGATATAACAATGACAAATACCTTAAGAAAGCCCTTACCATCCCCTTCACAATAGAAATACTGTTCTGGAAAAAAAGCATTCTGTGCTTGAAGACTATCAGTGCTCTATACTATATTAGCTATAGCTATATCCCTGCATAGCACTACAGACATGCATTGGAAAGACCTGTCTTACCTGTGGATATGATAGGTTTTAACTTGCTTGTTGATTGTAGAGTTGCTCTTTCAGTAGTGACAATATCAGGGATTGCTGAAATGAAAGAAGTGAGCAATGAAAACAGAACTTGTAGGTTAAAGTTTTACATCAGGATGGGCATAATGAGATTTTGGTTAGAAAACTGGAAACATTAGAGAAACAGTAAATACCTTAAAGTGAAGGCAAACTTTGGTGAATGAAAGCCTGTTTTTTAAAAATACTATTAAAAACAGGGGCACTTTCATTCATCAAAGTTTACAAATCAACTGTTTTGATTAAAAATGTACCTTTTTTTCTTTTCACGGCTACAGCAGCTTCCCCCTCCTGGAAATCTTCTCTTCAAACATCAGCAATGACTAATCCAGCTTCCTCCAATCACGGCTTTCCCCCCAGGGTGGTTATTGCCTGAGGCCATGCTGTGATTGGAGGAAGCCGGATTAGAGGAAGCTGGAAAAAAAGCATTCTGTGCTTGAAGACTATCAGTGCTCTATACTGTATTAGCTATAGTTAGGTATATCCCTGCATAGCACTACAGACATGCATTGGAAAGTCTGTCTTACCTGTGGATATGATAGGTTTTAACTTGCTCGTTAATTGTAGAGTTGCTTTTTCAGTAGTGACAATATCAGGGATTGCTGAAATAAAAGAAGTGAACAATGAAAACAGAACTTGTAGGATAAAGTTTTACATCAGGATGGGCATAATGACATCGCCGCCACTAAATAAAGTTATTAACCCCTAAACCTCTCTCCTCCCACATCACCGTTATTAAATAAACCTATTAACCCCTATACCACCAGCCCCCCACATTGCAAAAAAACTAAATTAAACTATTAACCCCTAAACCTAACAACTCCCTAACTTTATATTAAAATTACAATATCCCTATCTTAAAATAAATAAAAACTTACCAGTGAAATAAAAAAAACCTAAGTTTAAAATAACAGTTAACCTAACATAACTATTATACTAAAATTAAAATAACTGCCAATTAAAAAAACTAAATTACACATTTAAAAAAACCTAACACTACTAAAAATAAATTTAAGTCTAAAATTACAAAAAATAAAAAATACCATATGGATATTTTTTTCCAATCTCTCGCCCCCACAATAGCTAGGGATTTGATACCTTATAATAAAATTAAACAAGCATCTTTTTTTCCTTTCAAATGGAAAAAAATTCCAGCATCCAGGTTATTGATATAACAATGACAAATACCTTAAGAAAGCCCTTACCATCTCCTTCACAATAGAAATACTGTTCTGGAAAAAAAACATTCTGTGCTTGAAGACTATCAGTGCTCTATACTGTATTAGCTATAGGTATATCCCTGCATAGCACTACAGACATGCATTGGAAAGACCTGTCTTACCTGTGGATATGATAGGTTTTAACTTGCTTGTTAATTGTAGAGTTGCTCTTTCAGTAGTGACAATATCAGGGATTGCTGAAATGAAAGAAGTGAACAATGAAAACAGAACTTGTAGGATAAAGTTTTACATCAGGATGGGCATAATGAGATTTTGGTTAGAAAACTGGAAACAGAGAAACAGTAAATACCTTAAAATGAAGGTAAACTTTGTTGAATGAAAGCTTGATGCCCCCTGTTTCTGGCAAACCTTTACGCTCGCCAGAAACACAACATGTCCGCCTGCTCTGAGGTGGCGGACAGAAATCAACCCGATCGAATACGATCGGGTTGATTGACACCCCCTCTGCAGGGGGCAGTATTGCACCAGCTATACAAGAACTGCTGGTGCAATGATAAATGACGACAGCGTATGCTGTGGGCATTTATCGATGTGCGGTGGACATGGTTCGTTATAGTGGATCATGTCCGTCCACACAATGATAAATGGACCCCTTAGTATAAAAGTCTTAAAGTGAAGGTAAACTTTGACGAATGAAAGCCCGTTTTTTAAAAATACTATTAAAAACAGGCGCACTTTCATTCATCAAATTTTACAAATCAGCTGTTTTGATTAAAAATGTACCTTTTTTTCTTTTCACAGCTACAGCAGCTTCCCACTCCTGGAAATCTTCTCATTACACATCAGCAATGACTAATCCGGCTTCCTCCAATCACGGCTTTCCCCCCAGGGTGGTTATTGCCTGAGGCCATGCTGTGATTGGAGGAAGCCGGATTAGTCATTGCTGATGTGTGAAGAGAGGATTTCCAGGAGGGGGAAGCTGCTCTGGCTGTCGGCATACGCTGTCGGCATTTATCATTGCACCAGCAGTTCTTGCATAGCTGGTGCAATACCGCCCCCTGCAGAGGGGGTGTCAATCAACCCGATCGTATTCGATCGGGTTGATTTCTGTCCGCCGCCTCAGAGCAGGCGGACATGTTGTGTTTCTGGCGAGCGTAAAGGTTTGCCAGAAACACGGGGCATCAAGCTTCATTCGGAGCTTGATAAATAGACCCCTAAATGTTTCATTTGCAATCTTCTTATTTATTTTGCCCCATGTCACGTACTTTAGCTTTAAAACATGTGGATTTTCTAATTCTCGGATCTGGAAAAGAAACCTGCAGACTTTTTAAGGCTAACCCTGTTATATACTATATACGCTAGTGTTCAAAAGTTTGGGTCACTTCGAAATTTCCTTGTTTAAAATAGAAAAGCATTTTTTTTTGTCCATTAAAATAATATTAATTTGATCAGAAATACAGTGTAAACATTGTTAATGTTGTAAATGACACTCGCCTAGATTACGAGTTTTGCGCTATAGAGGGTGCAAAATGAATGAAACAAAAGTTGCGTTATTTCACTCTCCATAGCGCTGCCATTACAAGTTTCTAAAAAGCCACCTTGTGCGTGCAATATGGTGGCGATAAGCTCAATACCGCACAAAATCCAAGGGCTGAGAATACGTGCTCGTGCACGCTTTCCCCATAGACATCAATGGAGAGAGAGTGTAAAAAAAACGAACACCTGAAGTGCAGAATGAAAAACTCAGTAAAGCAACCCAATTGATGTCTATGTGGAATAAAAAGTTATTTTTAAACCTAACACCCTGACATAAACCCCAAGTCTACACTCCTAATCTGCCACCTCCGACATTGCTGACACCGAAATAAAGTTATTAACCCCTAATCTGCTGCTCCCAACATCGCCACAGCTAATACAAGTTATTAACCCCTATTACGCCACTCCCCAACATCGCCAACACTATAATAAAGCTATTAACCCCTATTCCGCCGCTTCCTGACATCGCCACCACTAAATAAAGTTATTAACCTCTAAACCTCTGGCCTCCCACATCACTGCCATTAAATAAACCTATTAACCCCTATACCACCAGCCCCCCACATCGAAAAAATCTAAATTAAACTATTAACCCCTAAACCTAACAACTCCCTAACTTTATATTAAAATTACAATATAACTATCTTAAAAGAAATAAAAACTTACCCGTGAAATTTAAAAAAAACTAAGTTTAAACTAACAATTAACCTAACATAACTATTATACTAAAATTAAAATAACTGCCATTTTAAAAAAACTAACACTAAAAAAAATTTGTCTAAAATTACAAAAAATAACAAACACTAAATTACGAAAAATAACAAAAAAAATTATCCAAAATAAAAACAATTACACCTAATCTAATAGCCCTATAAAAATAGCCCCCCCCCCCCCAAAAAAAACCTAGCCTATAATAAACGACCTATTGACATTAATAGGGCCCTTTGCAGGGCATTGCCCTAAAGAAATCGGCTCTTTTACCTGTAAAAAAAAATACAAAGAGCCCCCTACAGTAAAACCCCCCACCCAACCAAACTCCCAAAATAAAATAACCTAACTCTAACAAACACCTACAGGGAGTGCAGAATTATTAGGCACGTTGTATTTTTGAGGATTAATTTTATTATTGAACAACAACCATGTTCTCAATGAACCCAAAAAACTCATTAATATCAAAGCTGAATAGTTTTGGAAGTAGTTTTTAGTTTGTTTTTAGTTATAGCTATTTTAGGGGATATCTGTGTGTGCAGGTGACTATTACTGTGCATAATTATTAGGCAACTTAACAAAAAACAAATATATACCCATTTCAATTATTTATTTTTACCAGTGAAACCAATATAACATCTCAACATTCACAAATATACATTTCTGACATTCAAAAACAAAACAAAAACAAATCAGTGACCAATATAGCCACCTTTCTTTGCAAGGACACTCAAAAGCCTGCCATCCATGGATTCTGTCAGTGTTTTGATCTGTTCACCATCAACATTGCGTGCAGCAGCAACCACAGCCTCCCAGACACTGTTCAGAGAGGTGTACTGTTTTCCCTCCTTGCAAATCTCACATTTGATGATGGACCACAGGTTCTCAATGGGATTCAGATCAGGTGAACAAGGAGGCCATGTCATTAGATTTTCTTCTTTTATACCCTTTCTTGCCAGCCACGCTGTGGAGTACTTGGACGCGTGTGATGGAGCATTGTCCTGCATGAAAATCATGTTTTTCTTGAAGGATGCAGACTTCTTCCTGTACCACTGCTTGAAGAAGGTGTCTTCCAGAAACTGGCTGTAGGACTGGGAGTTGAGCTTGACTCCATCCTCAACCCGAAAAGGCCCCACAAGCTCATCTTTGATGATACCAGCCCAAACCAGTACTCCACCTCCACCTTGCTGGCGTCTGAGTCGGACTGGAGCTCTCTGCCCTTTACCAATCCAGCCACGGGCCCATCCATCTGGCCTATCAAGACTCACTCTCCTTTCATCAGTCCATAAAACCTTAGAAAAATCAGTCTTGAGATATTTCTTGGCCCAGTCTTGACGTTTCAGCTTGTGTGTCTTGTTCAGTGGTGGTCATCTTTCAGCCTTTCTTACCTTGGCCATGTCTCTGAGTATTGCACACCTTGTGCTTTTGGGCACTCCAGTGATGTTGCAGCTCTGAAATATGGCCAAACAGGTGGCAAGTGGCATCTTGGCAGCTGCACGCTTGACTTTTCTCAGTTCATGGGCAGTTATTTTGCGCCTTGGTTTTTCCACACGCTTCTTGCGACCCTGTTGACTATTTTGAATGAAACGCTTGATTGTTCGATGATCACGCTTCAGAAGCTTTGCAATTTTAAGAGTGCTGCATCCCTCTGCAAGATATCTCACTATTTTTGACTTTTCTGAGCCTGTCAAGTCCTTCTTTTGACCCATTTTGCCAAAGGAAAGGAAGTTGCCTAATAATTATGCACACCTGATATAGGGTGTTGATGTCATTAGACCACATCCCTTCTCATTACAGAGATGCACATCACCTAATATGCTTAATTGGTAGTAGGCTTTCGAGCCTATACAGCTTGGAGTAAGACAACATGCATAAAGAGGATGATGTGGTCAAAATACTAATTTGCCTAATAATTCTGCACTCCCTGTATATTACCCATTGCCCTGAAAAGGGCATTTGTATGGGCATTGCCCTTAAAAGGGCATTCAGCTCTTTTATTACATTGCCCTGAAAAGGGCATTCAGCTTTTTTAAAAAGCGCAAACACTAATCTAATAAAAAAAAACCACCCAAAAAGATTAAAAAAAAGAAAATTTATGCTTACCTGATAAATGTATTTCTTTTTTGACACGATGAGTCCACAGATCATCTTAATTACTAATGGAATATTCACCTCCTGGTCAGCAGGAGGAGGCAAAGAGCACCACAGCAGAGCTGTTAAATAGCTCCTCCCTTCCCTCCCACTCCAGTCATTCAACTGAAGTTAGGAAGAGAAAGGAAAAGCCAAGGTGCAGAGGTGTCTGAAGTTTACAATAACCCACAACCTGTCTAAAAGAACAGTGCGGGCCGTGAACTCATTGTGTCAAAAAATAAATAAATTTATCAGGTAAGCATAAATTTTCTTTTCTTTTTTAAGACACGATGATTCCACGGATCATCTTAATTACTAATGGGATTCAATACCCAAGCTACAGTACACAGATGAAACGAGAGGGACAAGACAGGGAACCTAAAAGGAAGGCACCACTGCTTGAAGAACCTTTCTCCCAAAGGCAGCCTCAGCCAAGACAGAAGTCAAACTGAAAAAGTGTGAAGAGAGGACCAAGTTGCAGTCTTGCAAATCTGTTCCACAGAAGCTTCATTTTTGAACGCCCATGAGGAAGCAACAGCTTTCCAGCAGTCTCATATGCCAAACGTAAGATACTCTTCAGCGAAAAGAAAGAGAAGTAGCCATAGCTTTGTGTCCCTTGTGTTTTTCTGAGAAAACCACAAACAAAGAAGAAGACTGACGACAGTCCTTAGTCGCCTAAAGGTAAAACTTTAAAGCACGACCACGTCCAAATTGAGCAGAAGTCTTTCCTTCTGAGAAAAAGGATTAGGACAGACGAAAAGAACAACAATCTCCTGATTAACGTTCTGATTAGGAACAACCTTAGGAAGAAATCCTAATTTAGTACGTAAGCTACCTTATCTGAATGGAAATAAAATAGCAACAAGAAATAAAACTTTCCAAGATAATAAACTCAATTTCTAAAGGAAAGAATAGGCTCAAACGGAGCCCCTTGAAGAACTCTGAAAACTAAATTCAGACTCCATGGAGGAGTAACTGGTACGAACACAGGCCTGATGCTGACCAAGGCCTGACAAAATGATTGTACATCTGGGACATCTACCAGATGTTTGTGTAACAAAATACGTTTGTGTAACAGAGTAGAGAAAAACAGAGTCTTTACCCGTTAGGGAGCTTGACAATAAACCTTCCTCCAAACCCTCTTGGAGAAAAGACAAAATTCTAGGAATCCTATCTACTCCATGAGTAGCCTATGGATTCACACTAATAGAGATATTTACGCTATATCTTATGATAAATTGAACAGTAACAGGCTCTTGAGCCTGAATCATGGTCACAATGACCAAGTCAGAAAAACCCCGCTTGGATAATAATAAGTGTTCAATCGCCAAACAGTCAGTTTTAGATAAAACAGATTTGGATGAAGGAGGGGCCCTTGAAATAGAAGGTCCTTCCACAACTGAAGACTCCAAGGTGGCAGAGATGACATGTCCACCAGATCTGCATACCAAATCCTACAAGGCGAAGTCGATGCTATGAGAATCGCCGAAGCCCTCTCCTGCTTGATTCGAGCAATGGTCCAAGGAAGAAAAGCAAACAGAGGAAAAGGCTGGAGAACACTTCCGGATGGAGTTCCCACTCCCCTGGATGAAAGGACTGCCTGCTCAGGAAATCTGCCTCCGCCCACTGAATTATTTTAGATACCTCTGTCATTGTTAAGGAACTCCTTGTTCCTCCCTGATGATTGATGTAAGCCACAACGACATTTTGATAGACTGGAACCTGATAACCTGGACCAAGGCTAACTAAGGCCAGGCCAGAAGAACACTGTAGATCGCTTTCAGCTCCAGAATGTTTATAGAAAGAACAGACTCTGCTGAGTCCAAACCCCCTGAGCCCTTAGGGAGTCCCAGACTGCTCCCCACCCTAGAAGGCTGGCGTCTGTTGTCCCAATCACCCAAGATGGCCTGCTAAAGCAGGTTCCCCGGAAGAGATGATCCAGAGACAACCACCATTGAATCTCCGATCCATTGCCTGAGCATGCTTAACTGCAGAGGTCTGAAATGGAACCAAGCAAACGGGATGAGGTCCATTACCACCATCAGCCTGATTACCTCCGTGCACTGAGTCACTGAAAGGCAGAGGAGTGGACTGAAGGACTAGACAAGTATTGATAAGCTCCGATCTCCTGACTTCCTGTCAGAAAAATGTCATGAATATGCAATCCATTATAATTCCCAGAGAGATACCCTTGTGCATGGGACAAAGAAAACTCCTTTCCAAATTTACCTTCCACCCGAGAAATAACCCCATGTCCGTGAGAAATCTTACTCGTTGTAAATATGGCACCTGGACTAGGATGACGTCCAGATAGGGCATCATAAATTGACCCTCTTGGATCAAGGGAAAAATGGAAGGAACAGTTTCCATCTAGAAGGATGGTACACTTAGAAATTTGTTTAGACTCTTGATATCTAAAAGGTGGATTGAAGATTCCCTCCTTTTGGGGACCACAACCCGAATGGGACACAAAACCCAGACCCTGTACCTGTATTGGAACTGAAACAATCACTCCCAGGCCCGAGAGGTCTCCTACGCAGTGAAAGAACGCCTCTCCCTTTGTCTGATCTATGGATAATCCTAAAAGCAGAAAACTGCCTCTGGGAGGAAAACTTTTGAACTCCAAATTGTATCCCTGGGACACTACCTGCTATTGCCCAGGGATCCTGAACATCTTGAACCAAGCTTGAACGAGGACGAAAAGTCTGCCCCCTACAAGATCCGATCCCAGATAGGGGTCATGTACCTCCTGCTGTCTTTGATTTAACAGCAGGCTATTTTTAATTTTTTTTCTTGAAATTCTTCAAATTGCAAAAGAGATTATTTCCGTCAAACCAGGTCCCAACAAGGTCTTCCCCTTGTAAGGAATCGCTAAAAGTTTAGACTTAGAGCATACATCCATAGAACAAGGCTCTAACCATAAGGCTCTGTGAGCTGGGACAGAGAAACCTACACTCCCTGATAACTTGAAGGGAAGAATTTGAAATAAAGGAAGTAGCCCATTCAAAAGCTTTTATCCTGTCCTTGATTTTATCCATGGGAGTTTATGGCTTAGTAGCATCAGACAACATGTAGGCAATGTCAGGGCACAGGTAAATACATATTTATATATATATGTATGTCAATAGGACAGGGAAATATGTTTATGTATGAAACCATATTTGTATCAGATATTACTGGAATAAGGTTTAAATTCTGATGTCAGGATTTGACTCAGAAACCTTCACAAATTGAATATACATCTCCAGGCTGAGCTACAGACAACAGGTCCCAAGAGACGAAAGGAAAACATTTGCTTCTTAATTAGGAAGTGCAAATTTCATAGCACTCTGTACCCCATGTGGTGAGTAAGAGACGAAGAGCCTGGATACACACTCATATATGGACTTCCTGCCAACAAAGGAGCTGAAAATTGACAGCTGCCTGTTAAGTGACTCAGGCTGTGTGGCTGATAACACCAGAATACACGTAACACAGACATTGTGTCTAGGGGAGGATAGCATACAGTGAAGGCACATGGCTTACATTATGATTCCAAAGCAACTGTACTTAGATTTTAAATAAAAATAAATACATTTTTGCAAAGGGAACAATACTAGTTACATATGTGTTTGGAATAATTCAAATAACCCGGATAGGTATATATATATGGGACTGAGACATTTTATATTAAATGAATGATTGCTAGGTTGAGTAATGACTACATCAAATACATATGAATGCTTGGATCATTTCTAATAATTATTTCTATTTTTATTGCAGACAACCATTGGTCATGGGCATCAATCTATGCACTTAAGAAATAGGTGCACTAAATACCTCAGCCTCTGTGTTTTTAAGAACATGAATAGATATTTGTGAAACTAAAAATAAAAATAAAAATAATAAATGACACATTACTTTATTTCAGATGGAATGCCTGCGTGAGATGAAATAGGTCATATCATATGAATGTACAATAAATGTTTATAAAGTTTTAAATACATCTCTTAAAATATAGTGAGATGAAGATATGGAAGTTACTTTGATGTTATATGACTATGAAATATAAACTTTCTGTTAGGCTAAATGAAATATAAATTATTTTAATATAATGTTAGATGTATTTGATGTTTCATATCAAAATGATCAGAAAATTCATTAAGATATAACTTATCCAAAACAAATATTGTGAATAGTTGTTGCAGTAAATTATGATAAAATGAATAACCATTTCATAGAAATACTGATTTAAGTTTGTTCAAATGTTTAGAAATGGTATTGCTGCATATATTGCTGTGTCTGTTTATAATGCTGCCACCCGGTGTTGCCATACGAGAACTACAACCAAAAGGCTTTTTGGCTGTTAAAAATAAGATATTCCAATTATACAATGACAAGGGACAAGGCTCCGTGGGCGTTTCCAATACTCACCAATGACTGATAAATAATCAAAAAAGGGGAGGGGTGAGATCAGATGATTTAAACCCCAGCATAGAGACTGATCAGAGGTTGTTGGCTGATCCTGAAGCACACACCTACTATTGGACTCCATATGCATTATCCCCAAATTTTGAATTTCTGAGGTGAAATTGGATCTGTTAAGAAACATTGGAAACTGGATTGCTGTTTATTTGATGATGTATACAAAGTTTTATTGTAAGATAAGTTATATGCATAGCCATTACAGTTAATAGATTTAAAGAGCAGATTGTACTTTTAAACTGTGTGTCATTGTTTTAGATAGCTCTTAGCCTGCCTATTTGTATGCAAGCATTTAAAGTAAGCATTTACTATTACTGTATGTAGCAGAGTTAAAGAAATAGTTTGGATTTTAAGTTAGCATTTCACAGCCTATATATTGTTTAAATCTGTATCTGATTTGTTAAGTAACTCATCTGTGCAAGTTCTGATATTGTAAGTTAATTTTGTATTAGGATAAATTGCAGTTAAATAGCAGAATATATATTACCCTATTGATTATAAGCACTGTTGCTTGGATGTTAAAGGCTATTTATAAATAAGGTTGGTTTTAAAGGTAAGCGTGTATGAACTTTGCATAGCATATTTAAATAGTTTTCAAGCGCATATAATATTATTTTATATTCCTTTTATTGCAAATATATTTCAAAAATGTTCATGGATATTAACTAAATAAAAGAATTCAGATATTTATATTAATTGTATTGTTTCTAGTAGATGCATGTTGATTAAGGGTTTCTATTTTTAAGGAAAATTATTATTTGTATTGTGTTATAACCCTGCCATAAGCTGATATATTATTTGGAGAGCACTACTAAGATTTTCATAAATATACTGACAGCAAAGAGAATGACTGGAGTGGGAGGGAAGGGAGGAGCTATTTAACAGCTCTGCTGTGGTGCTCTTTGCCTCCTCCTGCTGACCAGGAGGTGAATATCCCACTAGTAATTAAGATGATCCGTGGACTCATCGTGTGTTAAAAAAGAAAAAACTAATACTAACCCCCGAAAGATCCACTCACAGTTTCTGAAGTCTGGACGTCCATCCTCATCCAGGCGGCGAGAAGTCTTCATCCAGGCGGCATATTCAAATCAGCCAACAGAATTTCAGTAGCTCTCATCCTATTGGCTGATTTGAACAGCCAATAGGATTTCAGTAGCTCTCATCCTATTGGCTGATTTGAATTTCAAGAATCAAATCAGTCAATAGGAATGCAAAGGACGCTATTTTGAAAAGGCTCCCTTGCATTGAAGATACAGTGTACGGCGGTGACCTATGAAGAGGATGCTCCGCGCCGGATGTCTTCAAGGATGGATCCGCTTCGCGCCAATGGGATGATGATAGAAGATGCCGCCAGGATGAAGATAGAAGATGCCGTCTGGATAACGATAGAAGATGCCGCCTAGATGAAGATAGAAGATGCCGCCTGGATGAAGACTTCTCGCCGCCTGGATGAGGATGGATGTCCGGACTTCAGAAACTGTGAGTGGATCTTCGGGGGGTTAGTGTTAGGTTTTTTTTAACTTTTTTTGGGTGTTTTTTTTTAGATTAGGGGTTTGGGCTTTTTAAAAAGAGCTGAATGCCCTTTTCAGGGCAATGTAAAGAGATTAATGCCCTTTTAAGGGGCAATGGGTAGCTTAGGTTTTTGTTAGAGTTAGGTTTTTTTATTTTGGGGGGTTGGTTGGGTGGTGGATTTTACTGTTGGGGGTCTTTGTATCTTTTTTACAGGTAAAAGAGCTGATTTCTTAAGGGTAATGCCCTACAAAAGGCCCTTTTAAGGGCTATTGGTAGTTTATTGTAGGCTAGGGTGTTTTTATTTTGGGTGGGCTTTTTTTATTTTTATAGGGCTATTAGATTAGGTGTAATTGTTTTTATTTTGGATAATTTAGTTTGTTATTTTTTGTAATTTAATGTTTGTTATTTTTTGTAATTTAGTATTTTTTTATAATTTTAGACTTACATTTTTTTAGTAGTGTTAGGTTTTTTTAATGTGTAATTTCGTTTTTTTTAATTGGTAGTTATTGGTAGTATAATAGTTATGTTAGGTTAATTGTTAGTTTAAACTTAGGTTTTTTTAATTTCACAGGTAAGCTTTTATTTATTTTAAGATAGGGATATTGTAATTTAATTTTAATTTAAAGTTAGGGGGTGATAGGTTTAGGGGTTAATAGTTTAATTTATTACTGGTGATGTGGGGGGCTGGCGGTTTAGGGGTTAATCAGTTTATTTAGTAGTGGCGATGTGGGGGCTGGGGTTTAGTTAGTGGCGACGGTATAGGGGAGCGGCGGAAGAGTGGCAGGGATGTGGGAGGGCGGCAGATTAGGGGTTAATAAGTCTCAACGTCAACAGTACCACTAAGGTACTGGTGTGGGGGGGAAGGGTATCATAGACCTCTTGGAGTTTGGGAATCTTTGCCTCCACTTAGTGGTGAGGAAGCGCAATTCCCAAGAGTAATGGATCATGGACTCTCACCATCTGTATTTATTTTGCACCATAAAGAGTGGTTACATTCCATGGCCTCCTGAAAAGAGACTGTAATTTGAGATAAACTCACAATGTATTTATTGTGGACTGTAAAATAGAAATTTGTTATTTTTCATTTCAATCTCTCTTGGGTCAGAAAGGAATAAGGGGTGATTACAATCGTCTAAAAAAGTCTAATGATCTTTCTACAAAATTCAACTATAAAGTCTATGGGATTTCTATGAATAAATCATGTTATAAGCTTTTTTAAAGGCTTGTGATCTACCCCTATATTAGTGGTGTAAATAGAGAACTTATTGTTATTTTTACTTTTTTATTTTATCATCGCTGTGCAATAATTAATTCTCTTTAATAATTATTTTTTTGTGTAAATGCTGACTATTTTAATTTTTGATTTGTTTTTGTTTAATATCTAACCTATATTATTATAGAGACACTTATACCAGTATTATGTTTCTACATATATTATTACCAAACTGGGGTTTATTCTATTAAAATGGGGTAAACCAAGGGCAACCCTATTTAAGCACCCTGGGGGTGGCAGCAAATAAGATATTTCAGTGTAAGTGGCATTAAAAGGTGATTTTTATTTTTATTTTATAGGTAAAGGTCAGACTATAGAGTGGCTTTGCACCCACTGAACCAAGTCATGTGTGGTCTGGAAGTGACATGTGACTGGGATAGCTTGTCTTGGTAAGAGGAGAGGTGAGGACCCTGTGAGAGTGGATGGATGCAAAAAGTAATATTAATCCTTGTTTACAACTCTGGCACAATTGGAGTTATGGAAAAATCTTAAACCTATTACTTGACACATCCATCTTATGCTACTCAAGAGAGATTTAGTACCACTGTTTCATGGTTACCGGAACCCTTCTCTTCTGCTGCCCCTGAGCTATAGGGACAAAAAGTGCCTTATTTTATATAGGAGAAAGTCCTCTATTGAATTAGGAGGTCACTTGACCCCTAAGAGGATTGTGATCTCACTGAGATATGGTAATTTCTAGTCCCAATGGACATCAGGTAGATTTTCTATAAAGGGAAGAACTTTATTGAAGCATATATATCATCTAAGACCCCTCATTTGAAAGAGGAGAATTTGCTATTCTAAATGACAGGTCACTAATTTACAGGTGATCACCATGGTAATAAAGATTACATACCATACTAAGAACTAGGAAGGTTTTTGATATTGGGAAAGTAGGCTTTTTTTAAAGTCCCTGACTCCTACTATAAAACACAATTTACAGATTACATGTGGTGCATTAAAAGTTATGTGCGTTGGGTTTCCCGCTCATATTTCAAGTTGAAAGTAAATGCGATTGCTTGAGCACAATTAAAGTTAGCACAACCTCAGAGCTCTAGTTAACTGTTTCGCGATACAAAAAAGTGTAAAAAAAACACTTAAAAAATACATTACAAAGTGGAGTTACACTCATAATAACACCATCTAATAAAAATGATTTAAAAAAAAAAAATATTGCACCAAAAAGTTATAAGGGCTTAAAGATTCATCCCTAAACCTGGGAAGTCCCCAGATTGCGTGGAAAATTTTAGACCAATTTCACTCCTTAATTCGGACCTTAAAATATATGCGAAAATTCTTGCGAACAGATTGCCCTTAGTTCAACCATTAGTTATATGCAACGACCAGGTCGGTTTCATTCAGTCCCGAGAGGCACGTGACAATACTGTCAGGGCTTCTCACATCCTAAACTACATTCATCAACACAATATTCCCTCAGTGGTGCTGTCAACGGATGCAGAAAACACTTTTGAGTCTGTTGGCACTTCCTGAGATCCACTTTAGAGGGGTTTGGGAAAGGACAACATTTCATTTCTAAAATTATGACTCTATATAGTTCCCCATTTGCTAAATTTAGGATTAATGGCTTAATGTCAGATTCGTTCCAAATATCCAATGGCACCAGACAGGGATGCCCCTTGTCCCCACTCCTTTTCGCATGCATAATTGAAACCTTGGCCATTACTATAAGATCTAACAATAATATATCAGGAATCCGAATACATAATTCTACGCATAATCTACTACTATATGCAGATGATGTTTTATTCTTTATCCCTGACCCTCTCTCCTCTATACCCCATTTACTTGCAGAGTTTGATGCATTCCATCATGCCTCGAATTTCCTCATTAACAAATCTAAATCGGAAATGCTCACCATAAATTGTGATGCTCATCACCTTTCCCTTCTGACAGAGAGGTGCCATTTTTGTGTTCAAGCTAAAAATCTAAAATATTTAGGAGTCTTTATAGCCCACTCCACACTGGAGATTTTTAGATCTAACTATGAAACCTTGGAAAGAACCATTATAGCAGATCGTTCCTCTTGGAGATCTAAGGGCATTTCCTGGATTGGTAGAATCAACTCTATCAAAATGAACATTCTCCCTAGAGTATTATATTTGCTGCAAACCCTCCCCATCCCCTTACCTAAGGGCTTTACAGGGAGTGCAGAATTATTAGGCAAATGAGTATTTTGACCACATCATCCTCTTTATGCATGTTGTCTTACTCCAAGCTGTATAGGCTCGAAAGCCTACTACCAATTAAGCATATTAGGTGATGTGTATCTCTGTAATGAGAAGGGGTGTGGTCTAATGACATCAACACCGTATATCAGGTGTGCATAATTATTAGGCAACTTCCTTTCCTTTGGCAAAATGGGTCAAAAGAAGGACTTGACAGGCTCAGAAAAGTCAAAAATAGTGAGATATCTTGCAGAGGGATGCAGCACTCTTAAAATTGCAAAGCTTCTGAAGCGTGATCATTGAACAATCAAGCGTTTCATTCAAAATAGTCAACAGGGTCGCAAGAAGCGTGTGGAAAAACCAAGGCGCAAAATAACTGCCCATGAACTGAGAAAAGTCAAGCGTGCAGCTGCCAAGATGCCACTTGCCACCTGTTTGGCCATATTTCAGAGCTGCAACATCACTGGAGTGCCCAAAAGCACAAGGTGTGCAATACTCAGAGACATGGCCAAGGTAAGAAAGGCTGAAAGACGACCACCACTGAACAAGACACACAAGCTGAAACATCAAGACTGGGCCAAGAAATATCTCAAGACTGATTTTTCTAAGGTTTTATGGACTGATGAAATGATAGTGAGTCTTGATGGGCCAGATGGATGGTATTGGATTGGTAAAGGGCAGAGAGCTCCAGTCTGACTCAGACGCCAGCAAGGTGGAGGTGGAGTACTGGTTTGGGCTGGTATCATCAATGATGAGCTTGTGGGGCCTTTTCGGGTTGAGGATGGAGTCAAGCTCAACTCCCAGTCCTACTGCCAGTTTCTGGAAGACACCTTCTTCAAGCAGTGGTACAGGAAGAAGTCTGCATCCTTCAAGAAAAACATGATTTTCATGCAGGACAATGCTCCATCACACGCGTCCAAGTACTCCACAGCGTGGCTGGCAAGAAAGGGTATAAAAGAAGAAAATCTAATGACATGGCCTCCTTGTTCACCTGATCTGAACCCCATTGAGAACCTGTGGTCTATCATCAAATGTGAGATTTACAAGGAGGGAAAACAGTACACCTCTCTGAACAGTGTCTGGGAGGCTGTGGTTGCTGCTGCACGCAATGTTGATGGTGAACAGATCAAAACACTGACAGAATCCATGGATGGCAGGCTTTTGAGTGTCCTTGCAAAGAAAGGTGGCTATATTGGTCACTGATTTGTTTTTGTTTTGTTTTTGAATGTCAGAAATGTATATTTGTGAATGTTGAGATGTTATATTGGTTTCACTGGTAAAAATAAATAATTGAAATGGGTATATATTTGTTTTTTGTTAAGTTGCCTAATAATTATGCACAGTAATAGTCACCTGCACACACAGATATCCCCCTAAATATCTATAACTAAAAACAAACTAAAAACTACTTCAAAAACTATTCAGCTTTGATATTAATGAGTTTTTTGGGTTCATTGAGAACATGGTTGTTGTTCAATAATAAAATTAATCCTCAAAAATACAACTTGCATAATAATTCTGCACTCCCTGTATACCTTCACTACAAAATAAAATCTTTGATTTTATCTTGGATAAAAAAAGCAATAAATAACAAGACCCTAATGTGCTTACCTGTCTCTGAAGGGGGTTTGGAAGTCCCTAACCTAATTAAGTATAGACAAGCAGTCTTCCTAAAGAGGATGGTGGACTGGTTTAATAATTACCTAGCACAAAGCATAGGTATCCCTAGAACATGATTTAGCAGGAAATCACACCTAGGTACAATATGCTGTCAATCAAAACCATACCTGGCCACAGATTTTAAACAGAACAATATTTTAATGGAAACCTTATTTGTGTGGAATAAAATTATGATAGAACACCCGGATCTAACTTCACAATTTTCACCGCTCACACCTCTCACAGAAAACGCAGAACTTACCACATCTATACTGCAAAAAATCAATCACCTTGATATACCCATGAGAGCTGTAATGATATTCCATATTGGAAACAAAATACAACTTTTTACCCAAAAAAGAACTAATAGACAAAGGTCTGGTATTTTTTAATAACTGTTTTTTTATTTATCAATGCCATTCCTTTATTTCTAAACACCCTGACAGACGTAACTTACTCTGACCACTCACCCCCTTTGAATCTCTGTGCCGCTCTGAAACCCCTAAGAGAAAGACTTTGTCATTAATCTACTCATTATTACAAAAACCCTCACAAGGGTACACCCCTTATTATATAGACAGATGGAACAAGGAACTAGACACTGAACTCTCCTTAATAGATGTTTCAAAGATATTTTCTAACGTTACTAAAGTATCGGTATCTAGTAATCTTATAGAGCTAAATGTTAAATTAATATAGAAATGGTACCTTACTCCCATCAGGATTAATAAATGAGTCCCTTCGGCCTCTAATAAATGCTGGAGGTGTGGACGAACGATAGGATCTATGTTTCACATTTGGTGGGCATGCTCATTATTATCCCCAATCTGGCTCTCTATAATTGACGTAAAAAATTCAATGCTTGAAACTAAAATGCCTCCAGATCCCCATGTCTGGTTACTCAACATTGTCCCTAACAAACTTCCATCATACAAGAAAAATTAGATTTTTATAGCCACCAATTGTTTTAAAAAACTGATAGCAAAACATTCTTCTATCTTAAACCTTGAATAATACGCATATATGAAAAGTGGGAGGAGATGGAGAGACACTTTCCTACAAATGAAAGTCATATGGGAAACTTTCATAAATAATACATAAATAAGAAATATATAAATAGGTAAGAAACGGGTCTGTATAAGATTTGACTGGTGGCATTTGACTTTTATACAACTAAATTGAGTTCTCTATATTTACACGGAACATGTACTTTAAATTGATTATTTAGACAAGAATGATAACTTATGTGGTTTTGATATTATGGTTATTAATATCAAAACCTTTTTAACAGCCATCCCAAGTACTGCAACTTGCTTTACAGCCATTGATCTCTGCAGTGCATTCTTTAGTATCCCTGTGCATCCCGACACTCAACCGTTGTTTGGTTTCACGTACTTAGGGGATCAGTATACGTGGAATCGATTACAGATGGGCTTTATTGACTCCCCCACCGCGTACTCAGCTGTAGTCTGTAAGACCCTAGAATCCTGGACACCTCCTGGAGGTTCCACATTGATACAGTATGTGGATGATTTGTTGTTGTGCAGTGTTGATGAACAGACTTGTAAAACTGACTCTCCATTTTCTTCAGCACTTAGGTGATGCAGGACACAAAGTGACTTTGAGAAAAATGCAATTTTGTCTTCCACAAGTAACATACCTGGGTTTTATTCTTTCAGCAGGCAAGAGACTGTTATCCCCTGAAAGAGTTAAGGCTCTCATGGTTCTTCCTCGACCACAAACATAGACTGCTATGTTATCCTTTTTGGGTATGGTTACTTATTGTAGGCAATGGATACCAGACTGTTCATATTATGATCATATTTTATGCTCAGTTACAGGTCAGAATGAACCAGAACAAATCAACTGGACACAGGCTCTTGATGAGGCCTACCGCACCCTCAAGCAGGCTCTCTGTTCTGCTCCAGCCTTAGGTTTACCGAACTATAACCTACCATTTCACCTGTATTGCACAGAAGGGGGAGGCACAGCAGCAGGGGTCCTTGCTCAGGAACACGGTAATGGGTACAGAGCGGTAGCTTTTTTTTTCAAAATTGTTGCCAATGGTGGTACAGGGTATGCCAGCATGCGCTATGATGGTGGAGGCGGCACAAACATTGGTACTGTCACATGCTTTGACATTGCATACATCACATCAAGTCTTGCAAGTGTTCTCACTACACAACATATGACTGCACAGAGAAGGTCAGGCTATGAAACAATTCTCACATCTACTGCAAACCTCACTATTAAATACATTGCACTTACAGGGGGCCCAGCAACTTTTTTACATGCATTGATTTCTAATGGTCCTTTAGAACACACTGATGACCACAATTGTATAGACACTGTACACGCAGAGACGTCACCGCATCTTGACTTGCAAACAACCCCACTAGAGTTGTTTTTGTTGATGGGTCATGTTCTAAACCTGCTGATGGTGTTTATCTTACAGTCTTTGCCGTGGTACAGTTACCTAACACAGTGATTACTGCTGGTTCCCTGCCTTTTGTGTCAGCTCAGGCAGCTGAACTGGTAGCCCTAGCTCAGGCATGTAGAGCATTTGCAATGAAAGATGTGACCATTTACACTGACTCAAGGTATGCGTTTGGAGTTTTGCATGATTTTGGAGTGATTTGGCAGAACAGAGGTTTTGTTGCAGCTGATGGTAAGAGTATCTCACATTCTACATTGGTACAGGAACTCTTGGATGCAATTAAATTGCCACATAAGCTAGCAATTGTTAAATGTAAAGGTCACAGTACTGATTCCACTGACATTAGGTTTGGTAATGATTTTGCAGACACAATAGCTAAAGAAGCTGCACTTCAGGGACTACCACACCCTGACTATCTCAACACTAATACACATGAACAGTTACATATGGTAATGATTCCTGCACTAGCATCTGATGTGGATGTGGCGCACCTTCAATGTGGCGCAACTGAAACTGATTTACAGACTTGGATGTCTGCAGGTCTGACCAAAGGCCAGGATGGCCTGTGGGCAGACGAGGAGGGGAGAGTGGGAATACCACAAATAGCTGCACCCTTGTTTATTAGTCATTTTCATGGTTTTGGCCACATAAGTAAACAACAGACCAAGAATCTGATGACATCCAAATATGTCATCAAAGACCTGTTGCACATGATTGATAGACAACTGGACAGATGTCTAACTTGTGCTAGAAATAATCCTGGAGGCCTTGTACATGGTAAACTTGAGCATTTACCGCCCCCTGATGGCCCTATGCAGGTATTGCAAATTGATTTTACACACATGCCGACTGCTCGAGGTGGGTACAAGTATCTTTTAGTCATTGTTGATCAATTCAGTAAGTGGGTTGAGGCGTTTCCAAACACTAGAGAAAATGCATGTACTGTAGCTAAGATATTGTGCAAAGAAATTATTCCTCGTTTTGGGTGTCCATTACAGATAAACAGTGACAAAGGTACTCCTTTCACCTCACAGATTACACAAATGGTTTGTACTATGTTATCCATTGATTGGAAATTTCATATTTCTTATCATCCACAGTCATCAGGACAGGTAGAACGAATGAATAGAAACATTAAAGATAAATTCAGGAAGGGAACTGGTGGTACATTTACTAATTGGCTTGAACATTTACCTGCAGTTTTGGCAGAAATCAGAATGACCCCTAGCGCCACTACAGGTTATTCACCTTTTGAAATTTTAATGGGCAGACCTTTTCCAACCCCATGGTGTAAACAGAAAGGTTCTCCTGTGGTAAGGGGAGACATAAATGTTGTAAGGGAAGAATATGTGAGTAAATTGATTGAAACCCTGAATGGCATCTATGGTGATGTTTCTTCTACTCTCCCTCAACCCACAGGTACCCCAACACATCCGTTCAAGCCTGGAGATACTGTCCTGGTGAAACAGCTCCACAAGAATAAGTCATTGGATCCTCCCTTTGGTCTTCCAACTACAGTGATTGCCGTGACGAGAACCGCTGTCCTTACAGAGGAGGCTCCAGTATGGATCCACGCAAATTGGATCAAGAAAGCACCAGACGATGTCAACCCTGGCCACCCGAGGATTCCATTGAGTATCGAGTAGTGTGGTACCTCCTGCCAGGAGCGTTCCTGATGGCAACTCTTATCATCCTAGTTCTGATCCTCAATGCTGGTGCACTCCTGCACAAGCCCAAGCCATTCCCTAGTCCTGGTGCGCCCCGGCACAATGATAATAAAAGTGTAATTGACAATGTCACTAATCCCTTATCCATCCCTCTTAACTGTGACACAAGAGAGTTGCATGTGTCGTCGTGGGAAACTGACAATGCATTTGTTAAAGCTGCAACTAATGTATACAAAGTGACTAATCAGACTGCCTCTTGTTGGGTTTATGGCTATGTGCCTCATGGGGGGAAATGGGGTTATCCTTTTGTTGGTTTTCAACACACTATCAACACACACAACTTGACACAAATGATAAATGATGGTACTATGTGGAATTTTACACCAATAGTTAACACTGATAAAGGTTTTGAAAAAGATAGGGTTCACTTAGTTAATTATGTAAACCATGGTGTTATTGTTTCCCATAATCTTAATGGTACTGTGTTCCACCCCCGTACACTAAGTCAAAGGCCCACTACAGTTGCTTTAATCTACAATGCAGCTACATCAGTTAATGCTACACTGTTAAATGTATGGGATGGGTATTATCTTTCTTTTGAGTATATTCTCAACTTTACTGCTAGTTACACTGAACCACATAACACAATTCGTAACTGGTTTTGGCGTAACAATAAAAATATAGGTAAGCAGACAGGTGCTTCTCCAGAAGCTAAGAGGAGAAGATTTCCTTCCTGTCCTCCAGTTATTAAGTTACCCTATGCTTATTATTGGCTTTGTGAAAGATGGGCAGTTAAAATTATACCATGTAGCCATCTATCACCCTGTTACTTGGGTTACATATTCCCAGCATTAAGTATTCACAACACACTCCCTAGTGATAAACTGCGTACATGTAGAGCTCCTAGACTCACAGTTAAGACTAGTAATGCAGAGATAGCTACTTCATCCTGGCTTCCTACTGCAGCTGTCATGCGATTATATTATAAGCTTAATTTTTTTGCCACACTTTTAGATGCAGCCTTTAATTCTACTGCAGATGCTATAGAGTCTTTGACTATGCGACAAGAACAGATAGCTCAGACCGCTCTCCAGAATAGAATGGCATTAGATTATTTGCTAGCCGCAGAAGGAGGAGTATGTAAGCGCATAGGTTCATTCTCGCTGTGTTTTTATTTGGAATAACACTGGTAGAATACACCATGATCTTGATACTTTGCATGACATTCAATCACAGATACGTAAGCAGCCTAAAGGTCTCTTTGATGGTATAGATTGGACCTTTGGTATGGATTCCTGGCTAGGAGCCCTTGGTATGAAAATTTTAATGGGTTTTGCATTTATTCTTTTTCTTGCTTTCTTTTTTATATATAAGCTTACTGTGTGTTTGATTAATAAGCTTACCAGTACTCATGCTAACCCTCACCATTCTCTTTTCCACAATGTAACTACTCAGCCATCTCTCTCTAAAGTTCTTTATATTCATTAATTTTTCAGATTTTTATGTTATTCTGTTAGAATAAAAGGGTGGTATGTTAGGAATTATTGTTAGCATGACCAGCGCCATCTTGTTCTTGGCTGCCATTTTGTCTTTGGCATCCATTTTGTCTCAATAACCTTTTATTATAGTGGTTTATTATGTAGTGAGAAATATGCTGATGTTAGGGAGACTTGCATAGCTAGAATAGCCCTGAGAATGACCCTGACGATGTGCTTGGATGCATTGTTATCTCTACAAGATGTCAAACGGCCTTGATATGTGCTGGGCTATGAGGCCCATATTTACTGTTATCTGAAGTTAGGTATTTCTGTAAAAATGACTCCCTAACACTCCTTTTATTCCAATTATATTTTAAATGAGTTTCTTTGTTCTTGCAGAAATACTATGTAAGATGATGAAATTATGAATACGTCACTTGTTAACCCTATATGCTGTAACTGTTGGCTATAAGACGTGCCTTTCAACTTGCAATAAACAGAATAGCTTTTGGAATCATAGCTGCGTGGTCTGAAATCTATTCTTGTGGATATCCTCATCAAATACAGTCATTTCCAGCTGATAAGGTGTGTTCCAGGCCAAGCCCTGACTGACACGGCCCCCCCTCTGAAAACAACATCTAACATCTGTTTAACAGCTTGGTAACACAAATTGCTAATCAGCCAATCACATGGCAGCAACTCAATGCATTTAGGCATCTAGATGTGGTGAAGACGACTTGCTGAAGTTTAAACCAAGGAACATCAGAATTGGGAAGAAAGGGGATTTAAGTGACTTTGAACGTGGCATGGTTTTTGGTGCCTGACGGGCTGGTCTGAGTATTTAAAAATCTGCTGATCAACTGGGATTTTCATGCACAACTATCTCTAGGGTTTACAGAGAATGGTCCGAAAAAGAGAAAATATCCAATGAGCAAACGTTGTGTTGATGTCAGAGGTAAGAGGAGAATAAGAAGACTGGGTTGAGATGAGAGAAAGGCAACAATAACTCAAATAGCCACTTGTTACAACCAAGGTATGCAGAATACCATCTCTGAACGCACAACACTTTGAACCTTGAAGCAGATGGGCTACAGCAGCAGAAAACTCCACCGGGTGCCACTCCTGTCAGCTAAGAACAGGAAGCTGAGGCTACAATGCGCACAGGCTCACCAAAATTGGACAATAGAAGATTGAAAAAACATTGACTGGTCTGATGAGTCTAGATTTCAGCTGCGATATTCAGATGGTAGGGTCAGAATTTGGCGTAAACAAAATGAAAGCATGGATCCATCCTGCCTTGTATCAACAATTCAGGCTGGTGGTGGTGGTGTAATGGTGTGGGGTATATTTTCTTTACACACTTTGGGTACCTTAGTTCCAATTGAGCATCGTTTAAACGCCACAGCCTACCGGAGTATTGTTGCTGACCATATCCATCCCTTTATGACTACAGTGTACCCATCTTCTGATGGCTACTTCCAGCAGGATAATGCACCATGTCACAAAGCTCAAATCATCTCAAAATGGTTTCTTGAACATGACAAGGAGTTCACTGTACTCCAATGGCCTCCACAATCACCAGATCTCAATCCAATAGAACACCTTTGGGATGTGGTGGAATGGAAGATTCACAATCATGGACGTGCAGTCGACAAATCTGCAGCAAATTTGTGATGCTATCATGTCAATATGGACCAAAATGTCTGAGGAATGTTTCCAACACCTTGTTGAATCTATTCCACGAAGAATTAAGGCAGTTCTGAAGGCAAAAGGGGGTCCAACCCGGTACTAGCAAGGTGTACCTAATAAAGTGGCCGGTGTGAATATATATATATATATATGTAGCCGGTAGCCTAGCACTCCATCCGCAGCATGGGAGTGGTTGTGCGACTGGCGCACGCTGTATAGCAATTATTCATTGTCCTGATGAAGGCCCTAATGTGGGTCGAAATGTTGACATTACAATGATTCTTTGACATGGAAAATAAATATTGATTATTTTGATCAGTTTAAATCCTGTGAGTGCCCTCCATTTTTTGGACATATATATATACTATATAATATATATATATAGGTATAATTATATATTTGTACAAAAGAAAAAATAATAAATAGAACATATTCTGCTATGTGAAGAACATTGAAATGTGAAATAGTCATATTTTCATGTTGGGTTAGCGCACGTGAGAATATGCAATTGGGTTTGCATGTGAGTAGGGTGTTTTCTTCCCCTTTTTTTGCTCCATTGACTTTTATGGGGAATATGTATAGCACATGATATTCGAAGTTCGTCTTTTTGGTTAGCACCTGAGCGAAAACAGTTTACTTTCTACTCATAATATGAGCGTAACCCAACGTGAGCAAAAAGCTAATTTCTAGTGCAGTTAACGCTCAAGCAGGAGCATTAAATAGCGCTCCACTTGTGATCTAGCCCACAGAGGGGAATGAGACACAATTTTGGGAAGGGGGGAGCCTTTTATTTCCAATGAGAGGGTTTCTTGCCCCATCATAAAAATAGCTGTCAGCTACATAATGTATTTACTTATAGGGAAACTTAACCCTTCTGCCCCAAAGACAGTATAAATCACACACAAAGAGCAACCTAATATTAAATAGTTCATCACCATATATATAACCTCAGTTTAAAAACTGACTTTTTGACAGATGAGAGGCCACCTTTCAGTTGGGGAGTTGAGTGCCCAGGTAGCTATCAGGTGACCATCATGACTACAGTAATCACCTGAACCATATGGATATATGTTTCTAATCTCTGATGCCCACAATAGATAGGAATGTGATACCTTATAATAAAATTAAACAAGCATCTTTTTGGTTTTTTTTTTTTAAAGAAAGTCCAGCATCCAGGTGATTGAAATACCTCCCAGCATTGGTCCTATACTGGGGTACTGCAAACCTTAAGAAAGCCTGTACCATCCCCTTCACAATAGAAATACTGTTCTGAAAAAAACATTCTGTGCTTGAAGACTATCAGTGTTCTATACTCTATTAGCTGTAGTTAGGTATATCCCTACATAGCACTACAGACATGCATTGGAAAGACTGTCTTACCTGTGGATATGATAGGTTTTAACTTGCTCGTTAATTGTAGAGTTGCTCTTTCAGTAGTGACACTATCAGTGATTGCTGAAATAAAAGAAGTGAACAATGAAAACAGAACTTGTAGGTTAAGTTCTACATCAGGATGGGCATATTGAGATTTAGGTTATTTACTTATTTATTTTGCCCCATGCCACGTATTTTAGCTATAAAACATGTGGATTTTCTAATTCTCAGACCTGGAAAAGAAACCTGCAGACTTTTTAAGGCTAATCCTGCTATATACTATATACGCTAGTGTTCAAAAGTTTGGGATCACTTAGAAATTTCCTTGTTTACAAAAGAAAAGCATTTTTTTTTGTCCAATAAAATAATATCAATTTGATCAGAAATACAGTGTAGACATTGTTATTGTTGTAAATGACTATTATAGTTGCATATCTACATAGGTGTACAGAGGCCCATTATCAGCAGCCATTTGTCTTGTGTTCCAATGGCACATTGTGTTTGCTAATCCAAGTATATAATTACAAGTGGCTGGTTATTGCTACCATGAGCTCACGGTAACAATTTGCACTTATAAAATTAACCAGAGATCAGATCTCTGGTTAATTTTATAAATGTGCCCCAAATGGCCCCCAAATACCGTCTAGTGTAGTTTATTAAAAAATAAAGATGACCTCGCTGCCGCCACCAGGATGAAGATAGAAGATGGACCGCCGCCGGGATGAAGATGGAGTGCCGCCAGGATGACGATGGAGCGCCTCCCATCATCATTGGGGAGTACCAATTTTGGCGTTAAAGTTATTTTTTATTTATTTATTTATTTATTTATTTTTAAGATTAGGTTTTTTTTATTATTTAATGGGAAGAAAAGAGATGAATGCCCTTTTAAGGGCAATGCCCTTTTCTGGGCAATGGCTAGTTTAGGTTTTTTTTAGTTAGTTTTTTTTATTTTGGGGGGTTGTAATGTTAGAGGTTAATTGCTTTATTTGATGCAAAAGAGCTATTGGCCCCTATTTATCAAGGTCTGGCGGACCTGATCCGACACTGCGGATCAGGTCCACCAGACCTCGCTGAATACGGCGAGCAATACGCTCGCTGTATTCAGCATTGCACTAGCAGCTCACAAGATCGGGTTGTATTGTGGCGATGTGCAGGCGGACAGGTTATGGAGCAGCGGTCTTTGTGACCGCTGCTTCATAACTGCTGTTTCTGGCGAGCCTGCAGGCTCACCGGAAACACGGGCATCAAGCTCCAATCGGAGCTTGATAAATATGCCCCATTGGCTTTAGGGCAATGCCCTACAAAAGGTCCTTTTAAGGGCTTTTGGTAGTTTATTTTTAGAATAGAGTTTTTTTATTTTGGGGTGGGGTTTTTTTTTGGAGGGGTATTAGAATAGGAATTTTTTTTTTTTTTTTTGGTATTGGTAGTTTTTTTGTGTGTAAATCTAATTTTAATATTTTTTTAAAGGTTCGGTTATTGTTTTTAGTAATATTAGGTTTTTTATTTTTTGTAATTTTTTTTTTTAGTAATGTTAGATTTTTTTTAGGGAAAGCTTAGGTTTAAATTTTATTTCAAAGATATTTTTATTTTTTTAAGGTAACATATAGTTTAACATTAAATTTATGGGTATTTTAATTGGGGTTAAGTTAGGGGATGTTAAGTTAGGGGGTTTACTTATTAGTTTATTACTGTGCTTTGTTAGAGGATGGCAGTTTAGGGGTTAATGATTTATTTATATAGTTTGTAATGTGGGGGGATGGAAGTCTAGGGGTTAATGATGATTTATTTAGATAGTTAGCGATGTGGGGGAATAGTGTTTTAGGGGATAATAGTTTATTTATGTAGTTTGCGATGTGGGGGATGGCGGTTTAGGGGTTATTAGGCTATGTGCTTATGGTAGAGTGTTATTTTTTCCACTTTTTTTTTCTCCATTGGTAGTGATATCTGCAATTCTCGGGCTACCGCTAGTGAAAAAACATATTTTTTTTCAACTTGTAATACCAGTGGATCCCGAAAATAGCAAAAACCATATCGCTTGCTGTGTTTTTGCTAACTGTAAATTTTGATTTACTGCATTACTTGTAATATTGCCCATAATTTGTTAATTGCTGACATGATACAAGCCCCACTTGCACTTTGAGCAGCTGCACAGAGTTTATCTAGGTATGCTTCACAGAGAAAAATATTAACACTAAAACAGTGATAATGTTTACTAGAAGTGTTTTTGCTATTACATGTATATTGCAAATATGTTTCTATTCAAATATGCAATTCATCTATGTGCAGTTCAATTTTGACCAGAATGTCCCTTTAACATAAATGTTCCAAAACAAATATTACACATTTCTCTAGGTTAGGGATATTTGGGAAGGTCTTTTGCAGGATAAAGGAGCAAAGACCTCTGTGACCCAAGTCACAGAGCTTCCACTGATCCTAATAAAACAAATTGTTCATTTTCATTTGTAATGGTGCAGTTAAGCATTGCCTATATTTGTTGGAAAAATATGTGATACTTTTATGTTTAGTAAATGATTGCATCTCATTAAGTGACTTTGATTTCAATCGAATGTAATCAACCCTGCATGTGGGATTGGAGGTATTTTGACACCTGTCTTATGACATATTTTGTCATTGTGATTGTCTTTTACTCATTGAGGCCCATTTATAAAGCTCAAAATGACCCCTTATCTCCCCACCTTGACCTAGAGCGACAAGGAACATCACCTTTGGAAGCAGAAAGAACGTCTTTAAAATGAGGGATTGCTTGACCCTTTGGAGGTAGGTGACCAGTGTGAGAAATAGTATTTACCCCCTCTGATTTACTTAGAAAGTAATACTTTCTTATTTTTAATGAAGAGCCACTAATGTTCAAGTGATCACCATGGTATGGTAGAGTAGTAGTAGAGTAGTGTATTCTCACTGGATGCTAGTTTTATTGTAACACAATACATTACAAGTAATCCAAAATCTCTGTGCAGACATGTAATAATATTCCTTTAAATTTGAAAGTTGTTTTTGCTTTACAGACAAAGAGAAAAATAGATTCTGCAATATTGTTGGCAGTTGCTTAGGTTTACGCTATTTTGTAAAAGGGTTTCAGGAGCTGCTATCTTTGACACATTCAACAAGAGATACTTACCTGAGGTTATGCCACTTGGTAACTTGACTGTTGTATGGAAAGCTCTATTTGAACTAGAATGATTATCCATGATTGCTGAAATAAAATAGGGCATAGAGATAAAAAGAACATTAATGGTAATGCTTAGATTGGGCACTGGCAAATATAGGGTAGAGAATTTAGTAAATTTAAAAGGACTAGGGAAATCAAGGTTGATAAAAGTGGTTTATTGTGAGAAGGCAGCAGAGGTGGTTATGGAGAGGGTTTGGGGATGGAGGAAACTATTTTTTGAGTGAAATATATACATACTTTACTGTAAAAGCACAAATATTGGATGGGTGAAACTAGACTGCAAAGTTGTCAATAAATTGCGACATTGGTTTAGTAAGTCATACATAACAGTAACTTAGTAGGTTGATATAGATTAACTGAACTATAATGTGTGCTAATTAGAGAGACTATAGATATAGGCTGTGAGAAAAAGGAAACAATAAAAAAGCTATTCCTCAACTATCCTCAATGTGGCTAAATTATAGGCTACCACATAATAGCACATTGAAGAGAGGTATTGGGAATGTGTCACCAAGATATTCTTCATTTTTTATCTTACAGGATATATATGATATGCACTTATTTCTATTGTATTAGATACCAAGAAGCCTTGAGTGAGATCTTTTTTAGTGGAGTAGTAGCACCATGTATTTGATATTCAGTGGTGGGTATTGCAAAATATATATTATACACTTATCTAGGTTAGGGATATTTGGAAGGGGGTCTTATTTTAGAGAAAATGGGCAAAACCCTCAATGACCCAAAAACCATCGACAGCCAAATGTTACAGTTTCATGGTAAAACATAATTACCAGAAAGTGTTTAGCGCTGCCAACATCTTTTTAGCGCACCCTATACTTTTAATGGATAGCATGGCCTCACTGGCCATTGCTCATAATACAAGTTGTGAGTAATGTGTTGCTTGAAAGCGCAACATATTACAGTCTTAAAAAAATTAGCTAGCCTGGAGACTTGAAGAAAAGTGTTAGGGCTAGAATAAAAGTATAACAAAACATTTTAAGATAAAGTATTACATATATACATGATATGGTATATGACTAAGTGTTGGACTTGGAAGGTCTTAAAGTTATATATACAGTATATATATATATATATATATATATATATATATATATATATATATATATATATCTTTACATATATGAGTGTGTGACAAATAAGTATACATATACATACTGTATATATACATATAAACACATAACTATACATTCATAGAAAAACAAGTCTACTGAATAGCACTACCAATACAACTTCACTTACAGCTAGATTACGAGTTTGGCCTTATGAGTGAAAAAGCAGCATTATGGCCCATAACGCTTCATTTTCCCTAACGCTGCTATTATGAGTCTTGCTGGTATAGGTGTACCGCACACCTTTTTGCCTGTCACACAACGTCAGTACTGCACTTTTAAAAATGGGACTTCCATAGCGTCGGTATTACGAGTTTGCCTGGGAGGCCAAAAAGTGAGCGGTACACTCTATAACCACAAGATCCGTAACGCCATTTAAAGTCAGTAGTTATGAGTTTTACGTTACAAATCTGTATTCTGTACCATAAAACTCATAACTAAAGTGTTAAAAAGTACACTAACACCCATAAACTACCTATTAACCCCTAAACCGAGGCCCTACCGCCTCGCAAACACTATAATACATTTATTAACCGCTAATATGCCTCTCCGGACATTGCCGCCACTATTAAAATGTATTAACCCCTGTTCCGCCGCTCCCCGACATCGTCGCCACTATAATAAACCTATTGACCCCTAAACCGCAGCCCTCCTGCATTGCAAATACTATTTAAATATAATCAACCCCAATCTGCTGTCCGCCCACACCACCGCTATAATAAACCTATTAACCCTTAAACCGCAAGCCCCCCACGAGATATACTAAAATAAACTATTAACCCCTTAACTGAAAGCCACCCACAACAAAATATACTTAAATAAACTGTTAACCCCTAAACCGAAACCACCAACGAAATATAATGAAATAAACTATTAACCCCTAAATCTAACGCCCTCTAACTTTATGTTAAAATTACAATTTCCCTATCTTAAATTATAACTTACCTGTCAAATTAAATAAATTAATTTTAAACTACAAATTAAACTAATGCCTAGATTGCAAGTCTTGCGTTAGGGTTAACGCTGCTTTTTAACGCCCGCTGGTATTACGAGTCTTGCAAGTACAGGTGTACCGCTCACTTTTTTGGCCAGAATCGAAAATACCGCAAATCCACTTACATCAATTGCGTATCCTTTATTTTCAATGGGATTTTCCTAACGCCGGTATTACGAGCCTTCATAAAAGTGAGCGGTACACCCTCTCCTGTCAAGACTGGTACCGCATTTGAAAGTCAGTAGTTAAGAGTTTTATGGGCTAACGCCGTAGCATAAAACTCTTAACTAAAGTGCTAAAAAGTACACTAACACCCATAAACTACCTATTAACCCCTAAACCAAGGCCCCCCACATCGCAAACACTAAAATAAATTTTTTAACCCCTAATCTGCTGAACCAGACATCGCCGCCACTATAATAAATATATTAACCCCTAAACCGCCTCACTCCCGCCTCGCAAACAGTAGTTACATTTTATTAACCCCTAATCTGCCGTCCCTAACATTGCCACCACCTACCTACATTTATTAACCCCTAATCTGCCGTCCCCAACATCACCGCCACTATATTAAATGTATTAACCCCTAAACCTAAGTCTAACCCTAACCCTAACACCCCCCTAACTTAAATATAATTTAAATAAATCCAAATAAAATTACTATTATTAACTAAATTATTCCTATTTAAAACTAAATACTTACCTATAAAATAGACCCTAAGATAGCTACAATATAACTAATAGTTACATTGTAGCTATCTCAGGGTTTACTTTTATTTTACAGGCAACTTTGTATTTATTTTAACTAGGTACAATAGTTATTAAATAGTTATTAACTATTTAATAACTAGCATACAAAGAGAGAAGCGCTCTACCAGGAACGAACAACAGCTCAGTGGCTTGTTCTATGGCGATTTACCACCCGGAAGCAACCTCTTTTAGACCAGTGTGCTTTTCACAGAAGAAAACTTTCCTGAAGTATATCAGTCTGATCCCGCCAAGTAAGGTCAGTCCAGCCCCGAAATACCAGGCAATTCTCCTCTGAACAAGGAACATGACAACCCCAGACGATCGTTTCGGCCTCCTATGGGCCTCGTCAGTGAGGTGCAGCCACATTCCTCTAAGCACACTGGGCAAGGAGTCCACGTCTGGTTTCCCCCATCACCCATAGGGAGACTTCCCCAGGGTCATAATAATTTGCATACAAAGAGAGAAGCGCTCTACCAGGAACGAACAACAGCTCAGTGGCTTGTTCTATGGCGATTTACCACCCGGAAGCAGCCTCTTTTAGACCAGTGTGCTTTTCACAGAAGAAAACTTTCCTGAAGTATATCAGTCTGATCCCGCCAAGTAAGGTCAGTCCAGCCCCGAAATACCAGGCAATTCTCCTCTGAACAAGGAACATGACAACCCCAGACGATCGTTTCGGCCTCCTATGGGCCTCGTCAGTGAGGTGCAGCCACATTCCTCTAAGCACACTGGGCAAGGAGTCCACGTCTGGTTTCCCCCATCACCCATAGGGAGACTTCCCCAGGGTCATAATAATTTGCATACAAAGAGAGAAGCGCTCTACCAGGAACGAACAACAGCTCAGTGGCTTGTTCTATGGCGATTTACCACCCGGAAGCAGCCTCTTATAGACCAGTGTGCTTTTCACAGAAGAAAACTTTCCTGAAGTATATCAGTCTGATCCCGCCAAGTAAGGTCAGTCCAGCCCCGAAATACCAGGCAATTCTCCTCTGAACAAGGAACATGACAACCCCAGACGATCGTTTCGGCCTCCTATGGGCCTCGTCAGTGAGATGCAGCCACATTCCTCTAAGCACACTGGGCAATTTAATAACTACCTAGTTAAAATAAATACAAATTTACCTGTAAAATAAAACCTAACCTAAGTTACAATTACAACTAACACTACACTATAATTACACTATAATTAAATTAATTCCCTAAATGAACTACAATTAATTACAATTAAATACAATTATCTAAAGTACGAAAACAAACAAACACTAAATTACAGAAAATAATAAAATAATTACAAGTTTTTTAAACTAATGACACCTAATCTAATCCCCCTAATAAAATAAAAAAGCCCCCCAAAATAATAAAAAGCCCTACCCTATACAAAATTAAAAATAGCCCATAAAAGGGCCTTTTGCGGGGCATTGCCCCAAAGTAATCAGCTCTTTAACCTGTAAAAAAAAAGTACAATACCTCCCCCCAACATTAAAACCCACCACCCACACACCCAACCCTACTCTAAAACCCACCCAATCCCCCCCACCCAATCTCCCCTTAATAAAACCTAACACTAACCCCTTGAAGATCACCCTACTTTGAGAAGTCTTCACCCAACCAGGCCAAAGTCCTCGACAAAGCCAGACGAAGTGGTCCTCCAGACGGGCAGAAGTCTTCATCCAAGCCGGGAAGAAGAGGTCCTCCAGACGGGCAGAAGTCTTCATCCAGATGGCATCTTCTATCTTCATCCATCCGGAGCGGGTCCATCTTCAAGACATCCGACGCGGAGCATCCTCTTCTATCGACGTCGACTGTAGAATGAAGGTTCTTTTAAATGACGTCATCCAAGATGGCGTCCCTTCAATTCCGATTGGCTGATAGAATTCTATCAGCCAATCGGAATTAAGGTAGAAAAAATACTATTGGCTGATCCAATCAGCCAATAGGATTGAGCTTGCATTCTATTGGCTGTTCCAATCAGTAAATAGAATGCAAGCTCAATCCTATTGGCTGATTGTATCAGCCAATAGGATTTTTTCTACCTTAATTCCGATTGGCTGATAGAATTCTATCTTGGATGATGTCATTTAAAGGAACCTTCATTCTACAGTCGACGTTGATGGAAGAGGATGCTCCGCGTCGGGTGTCTTGAAGATGGACCCACTCTGCTCCGGATGGATGAAGATAGAAGATGCCATCTGGATGAAGACTTCTGCCCGCCTGGAGGACCTCTTCTTCCTGGCTTGGATGTAGACTTCTGCCCATCTGGAGGACCACTTCGCCCGGCTTCGTTGAGGACTTCGGCCCGGTTGCGTTAAGACTTCTCAAGGTAGCCAAAGAAATGTGAGTAGAACAGCACAGTAGATAGTTAGGTGCTCGTGAAGACAGGTGAGCTGCAAATTCACCCAGAGTCTGTCCACAGTGTAAAGATGTCCACAGCACTCAAAGTAGCAAAAATTCTTTATTTAGGACATAAAATAACAGCAACGTTTCGGGGTTAATACCCCTTAATCATGCATGGGTTAACAGTCTGTGTTGCAAACTTTTATATCATATACTTTGGCGCCAAAGGGCAAATTCCCTGAATTTCATACATCTCTATCACCACCTAGTGGTGAATCCTTATATTACATTCTCTATTGCTAAACTTTATCTCTTATTTATTTCTAAAAAATGGTATGTACGCACAATTTTTTGGATACCTAAAGATTGTTACACTTATTTGATGGTGCTCATAATTCTATCTATCTCATCTTTCAAATTATTTATAACTATAAAGAAAATGGATTACAAATACACAGACATATCCAAATCTCTATTAAGGCCTTTTGGGACCATTGTTTCCATTTTATGTATCCACCAAGTTTCCTTTTGTCTGAGCAATTTCTCTCTGTCCTGACCATTTCTCTGAGTCTGTATGTGGTCTATAATCTGCCATCTCATCTGACTAATGTTATGTCCCTTCTCAATAAAGTGACTAGAGACTGTAGCTTTGGTATCACCACACCGTATATTAGAACGGTGTTGGCTCATCCTGTCTCTTGCTTTGCGGGTGGTCTCACCTAAATATACACGAGAACATGGGCATTTAATGAGATATCTAACGTGTAGTTTCACATGTATAAAATCCATTGATTTTATACTGTTTGCCATTTTGTGGATGATAAAAATATTTGCCCTTAATTATAGAACTACAACTCATACAATTTAAGCAAGGGTATGTACCCAAGTTCTTGTCACTAATGTTAGATTGTATACTACCCCTACTGGGGCCTACATCTGATTTAACTAAATGATCTCTTAGATTTTACATTCTTCTATGAGCCATTAGTGGAGGATTTTTGAATATGGGTATTTTGTCATTGCAGTCCCTCAGTATATGCCAATGTCTACGTACACTCTTTAATATTTGATTACTAAGAGGACTGTATTGAGATATGAAGACCATTCTATTTTCTTTGTTATTAACTCTCCTTTTTTGTTTATCTTCCTTGAAAATATCTGTTTTTTTTCTTCAATCAATTTTTTGGGGTAACCTCTTCTTAAGAATCTGTTTGACATCTCCTTCAATTCTATGGTTACAATTATGTTCATTACTGACAATTCTTTTAACCCTTAATAGCTGACGTTTTGGTAGTGATTCAACCAATCTCCTTGGATGAAAGCTATCAAATCTTAATAAAGTATTTTTTATCAGTATCTTTGGTGTACAAGTCAAACTCTAGTCTGTTGCCTACTTTACTTATCTTAGGCCTAGATTTAGAGTTGGGCGGTAGCCGTCAAAACCAGCGTTAGAGGCTCCTAACGCTGGTTTTTACCGCCCGCTGGTATTTGGAGTCAGGCAGGAAAGGGTCTAACGCACACTTTGCAGCCGCGACTTTTCCATACCGCAGATCCCCTTACGTCAATTGCGTATCCTATCTTTTCAATGGGATCTTTCTAACGCCGGTATTTAGAGTCGTGGCTGAAGTGAGCGTTAGAAATCTAACGACAAAACTCCAGCCGCAGAAAAAAGTCAGTAGTTAAGAGCTTTCTGGGCTAACGCCGGTTTATAAAACTCTTAACTACTGTGCTATTAAGTACACTAACACACATAAACTACCTATGTACCCCTAAACCGAGGTCCCCCCACATAGCCGCCACTCTATTAAAATTTTTTAACCCCTAATCTGCCGCTCTGTACACCGCCGCCAGCTACGTTATCCCTATGTACCCCTAATCTGCTGCCCCTAACATCGCCGACCCCTATATTATATTTATTAACCCCTAATCTGCCGCCCCCGCTATTGCTGACACCTGCATATTTTTTTAACCCCTAATCTGCCGCTCCGTACACCGCCGCAACCTACATTATCCCTATGTACCCCTAATCTGCTGCCCCTAACACAGCTGACCCCTATATTATATTTATTAACCCCTAATCTGCCGCCCCCAACATCGCCTCCACCTACCTACAATAATTAACCCCTAATCTGCCGACCGGACCACACCGCTACTATAATAAATGTATTAACCCCTAAAGCTAAGTCTAACTCTAACCATAACACCCCCCTAACTTAAATATAATTTAAATCTAACGAAATAAATTAACTATTATTAAATAAATTATTCCTATTTAAAGCTAAATACTTACCTGTAAAATAAACCCTAATATAGCTACAATATAAATTATAATTATATTGTAGCTATTTTAGGATTAATATTTATTTTACAGGCAACTTTGTAATTATATTAACCAAGTAAATAGCTATTAAATAGTTAATAACTATTTAATAGTTACCTAGTTAAAATAATTACAAAATTACCTGTAAAATAAATCTTAACCTAAGTTACAATTAAACCTAACACTACACTATCAATAAATTAATTAAATACAATACCTACAATTATCTACAATTAAACCTAACACTACACTATCAATAAATTAATTAAATACAATACCTACAAATAAATACAATTAAATAAACTAACTAAAGTACAAAAAATAAAAAAGAACTAAGTTACAAAAAATAAAAAAATATTTACAAACATTAGAAAAATATTACAACAATTTTAAACTAATTACACCTACTCTAAGCCCCCTAATAAAATAACAAACCCCCCCAAAATAAAAAAATGCCCTACCCTATTCTAAATTAAAAAAGTTCAAAGCTCTTTTACCTTACCAGCCCTGAAAAGGGCCCTTTGCGGGGCATGCCTCAAAGAATTCAGCTATTTTGCCTGTAAAAAAAAACACATACAATACCCCCCCAAGATTACAACCCACATACCCCTAATCTAACCCAAACCCCCCTTAAATAAACCTAACACTAAGCCCCTGAAGATCTCCCTACCTTGTCTTCACCACACCGGGTCCCGATCTGTCCAGAAGAGCCTCCGAAATCTTCATCCAAGCCCAAGCATGGGTTGAAGAGTGACGTCCATCCTCGGGCTGAAGTCTGGATCCAAGCGGCGGCTGAAGAAATCCATCATCGGGCTGAAGTCTTGATCCAAGCGGGCGCTGAAGAAGTCCATCATCGGGATGAAGTCTTCTATGAAGCGGCATCTTCAATCTTCTTTCTTCCGGAGCCATCATCTTCCAGCTGACGCGGATCCATCCTCTTCTACTGATGCCTACTCGCCGAATGACGGTTCCTTTAAATGACGTCATCCAGATAGAATCCTATCAGCCGTCGAATTCCGATTGGCTGATAGGATTCTATCAGACAATCGGAATTAAGGTAGGAAAATTCTGATTGGCTGATGGAATCAGCCAATCAGATTCAAGTTCAATCCGATTGGCTGATCCGATCAGCCAATCAGATTGAGCTCGCATTCTATTTGCTGATCGGAACAGCCAATAGAATGCAAGCTCAATCTGATTGGCTGATCGGATCAGCCAATCGGATTGAACTTGATTCTGATTGGCTGATTCCATCAGCCAATCAGAATTTTCCTACCTTAATTCCGATTGGCTGATAGAATCCTATCAGCCAATCGGAATTCGACGGACGTCATCTTGGATGACGTCCCTTAAAGGAACCGTCATTCGTCGGGAAGTCGTCGGTGAAGATGGATGTTCCGCGTCGGCGGGATGAACATGGATCCGGAAGAAAGAAAATTGAAGAGACCGCTTGATAGAAGACTTCAGCCGGATCATGGACCTCTTCAGCTCCCACTTGGATCAAGACTTCAGTCGGATCATGGACATCTTCAGCTCCCCGCTTGGGCTTGGATCAAGACATCGGAGGAGCTCTTCTGGATCGATCGGTGAACCCAGCGTGGTGAAGATAAGGTAGGAAGATCTTCAGGGGCTTAGTGTTGGGTTTATTTAAGGGGGGTTTGGGTTAGATTAGGGGTATGTGGGTGGTGGGTTGTAATGTTGGGGGGGTATTGTATGTGTTTTTTTACAGGCAAAAGAGCTGAATTATTTGGGGCATGCCCCGCAAAGGGCCTTTTTCAGGGCTGGTAAGGTAAAAGAGCTTTTCTATTTTAATTTTAGAATAGGGTAGGGCATTTGTTTATTTTGGGGGTCTTTCTTATTTTATTAGGGGGCTTAGAGTAGGTGTAATTAGTTTAACAATGTTTGTAAATATTTTTTTATTTTTTGTAACTTAGTTCTTTTTTATTTTTTGTACTTTAGTTAGTTTATTTCATTGTATTTATTTGTAGGTATTGTATTTAATTTATTTATTGATAGTGTAGTGTTAGGTTTAATTGTAGATAATTGTAGGTATTTTATTTAATTTATTTATTGATAGTGTAGTGTTAGGTTTAATTGTAACTTAGGTTAGGATTTATTTTACAGGTAATTTTGTAATTATTATAACTAGGTAACTATTAAATAGTTATTAACTATTTAATAGCTATTGTACCTGGTTAAAATAATTACAAAGTTACCTGTAAAATAAATATTAATCCTAAAATAGCTACAATATAATTATTATTTATATTGTAGCTATATTAGGGTTTATTTTACAGGTAAGTATTTAGCTTTAAATAGGAATAATTTATTTAATAAGAGTTAATTTATTTAGTTAGATTAAAATTATATTTAACTTAGGGGGGTGTTAGTGTTAGGGTTAGACTTAGCTTTAGGGGTTAATACATTTATTATAGTAGCGGTGAGATCCGGTCGGCAGATTAGGGGTTAATTATTTTAGGTAGGTGGAGGCAACGTTGGGGGCGGCAGATTAGGGGTTAATAAATATAATATAGGGGTCGGCAATGTTAGGGGCAGCAGATTAGGGGTACATAGGTATAATGTAGGTTGCGGCGGTGTACGGAGCGGCAGATTAGGGGTTAATAATAATATGCAGGTGTCAGCGATAGCGGGGGCGGCAGATTAGTGGTTAATAAGTGTAAGGTTAGGGGTGTTTAGACTCGGGGTTCATGTTAGGGTGTTAGGTGCAGACTTAGGAAGTGTTTCCCCATAGGAAACAATGTAGCTGCGTTAGGAGCTGAACGCTGCTTTTTTGCAGGTGTTAGGTTTTTTTCAGCTCAAACAGCCCCATTGTTTCCTATGGGGGAATCGTGCACGAGCACGTTTTTGAAGCTGGCCGCGTCCGTAAGCAACGCTGGTATTTAGAGTTGCAGTGGCGGTAAATATGCTCTACGCTCCCTTTTTGGAGCCTAACGCACCTTTTAAATACCAACCAGCGGTATTTAAAAGGTGCGGGAGAAAAAAAGCCAGCGTAGCTAACGCACCCTTTTGGCCGCAGAACTCTAAATCTAGCCGTTGGTATCTAAGAATGTTACACTTTCTTCGCTATAAGTTACTGTCAGTTCTAAACCATTCACCGATGAATTTATATCTTTGACAAACTCTTTCAGGGAGCCAATGTTGCCCCACCATATGCCAAAAACATCATCTATATATCTCCACCAAACAGAGCCATATTGCTTAAATCTCATATTTTCATAGATGACCCTTTCTTCAATTTCATTCATAAATAAGTTGGCATATGAGGTAGGTATATGGTAGGGTGATCTTCAAGGGGTTAGTGTTAGGTTTTATTAAGGGGAGATTGGGTGGGTTTTAGAGTAGGGTTGGGTGTGTTAGTGGTGGGTTTTAATGTTGGGGGGGTATTGTACTTTTTTTACAGGTTAAAGAGCTGATTACTTTGGGGAAATTCCCCCGCAAAAAGCCCTTTTAAGGGCTATTTGTAATTTAGTATAGGGTAGGGCTTTTTATTATTTTGGGGGGCTTTTTTATTTTATTAGGGGGATTAGATTAGGTGTAATTAGTTTTAAAAACTTGTAATTATTATTATTTATTTATTTTTTTCGTACTTTAGATAATTGTATTTAATTGTAATTAATTGTAGTTAATTTAGGGAATTAATTTAATTATAGTGTAGTGTTAGGTGTTAGTGTAACTCAGGTTAGGTTTTATTTTACAGGTAAATTTGTCTTTATTTTAACTAGGTAGCTATTAAATAGTTAATAACTATTTAATAACTATTGTACCTAGTTAAAATAAATACAAAGTTGCCTGTAAAAAGTAAATTTATGCTTACCTGATAAATTGATTTCTTCTACGATACGACGAGTCCACAGATTTCATCCTTACTTGTGGGATATTAACCTCCTGCTAACAGGAAGTGGCAAAGGGCACCACAGCAGAGCTGTATATATGGCTCCTCCCTTCCCTCCACCTCCAGTCATTCGACCAAAGTTAGGAAGAGAAAGGAAAAGCCAAAGGTGCAGAGGTAACTGAAGTTTATAAAAAATATAATATAATCTAAATCTGTCTGAAAAATGCAGGGAGGGCCGCGGACTCGTCGTATCATAGAAGAACTCAATTTATCAGGAAAGCATAAATTTACTTTTCTTCTACAAGATACGACGAGTCCACGGATTTCATCCTTACTTGTGGGATACAATACCAAAGCTACAGGACACGGATGAAATGGGAGGGACAAGACAGAGACCTAAATGGAAGGCACCACTGCTTGAAGAACCTTTCTCCCAAAACCATCCTCAGAAGCAGCAAAAGTATCAAATTTGGAAAATTTGGAAAAAGTATAAAGAGACGACCAAGTTGCAGCCTTGCAAATCTGTTCAACAGAAGCATCGTTTTTAAAAGCCCATGTGGAAGCCACAGCCATAGTAGAATGAGCCGTAATTCTTTTAGGAGGCTGCTGTCCAGCAGTCTCATATGCCAGGCGGATGATACTCTTCAGCCAAAAAGAAAGAGAGGTAGCCATAGCTTTCTAACCCCTACGTTTTCCAGAAAAAACAATGAATAATGAAGATGATTGATGGAAATCCTTAGTCGTCTGCAAGTAAAACTTCAAGGTACGGACCACGTCCAAGTTATGTAACAGACGCTCCTTCTTAGAAGAAGGATTAGGACATAAAGAAGGAACAACAATTTCCTGATTAATATTCTTATTTGAAACAACCTTAGGAAGGAATCCGGGTTTGGTACGTAAAACCACCTTATCAGAATGAAAGATAAGATAAGGCGAGTCAAATTGTAACGCTGAAAGCTCAGAAACTCTACGAGCAGAAGAAATAGCAACCAAAAATAAAACTTTCCAAGACAACTGGAAAGATGTCAAAGCAAAAATGTATAAAAGCAAAATGTATAAAACACAGGAATTTCAGTAACACCCTCAGTGATACAGGTCTACTGCTTACCCCTTCCCTTGCAGGGAAAAATGTCAGCCAGTTCTGATATAACAAGTCTCCTCAGAAATAAAAGACTGAACATACCTCAATGCTTCTTGTAGCATGACACCTTTCTCCACACTGAAGATTTCTCTTGTACTACCTTCAGAAGCTCTGTGGGAACCAACATGGATCTTAGTTACATCTGCTAAGATCATCAACCTCAGGGCAGAAATCTTCTTCATTCCATATCTCCTTGAGGAAAATAGTACTCACCGGTACCATTTAAAATAAAAAACTTGTTGATTGAAGAATCTAAAACTAACACCTCACTTTACCTCTTCCTATTACTAACACAGGCAAAGAGAATGACTGGGGGTGGAGGGAAGGGAGGAGCTATATATACAGCTCTGCTGTGGTGCTCTTTGCCACTTCCTGTTAGCAGGAGGTTAATATCCCACAAGTAAGGATGAAATCTGTGGACTCGTCGTATCTTGTAGAAGAAATAAAAATAAACCCTAAGCTAGCTACAATGTAACTATTAGTTATATTGTAGCTATCTTAGGTTTTATTTTACAGGTAAGTATTTAGTTTTAAATAGGAATAATGTAGTTAATTGTAGTAATTTTATTTAGATTTATTTAAATAATATTTAAGTTACGGGGGTGTTAGGGTTAGGGTTAGCTTAGATTTAGGGGTTAATAACTTTAATATAGTGGCGGCGACGTTGGGGGAGGCAGATTATGGGTTAATAATTGTAGGTAGGTTGCGGCAACATTGGGGGCAGCAGATTAGGGGTTAATAAATTTTAATGTAGGTGTCGGCGATGTTGGGGGCAGCAGATTAGGGGTTCATAAGTATAATTTAGGTGGCGGCGGTGTCCGGAGCGGCAGATTAGGGGTTAATAATATAATGCAGGTGTCGGCGATGTCGGGGGTGGCAGATTAGGGGTTAATAAGTGTAAGATTAGGGGTGTTTAGACTCGGGTTCATGTTAGGGTATTAGGTGTAGACATAAAATGTATTTCCCCATAGCAATCAATGGGGCTGCGTTAGGAGCTGAAAGCTGATTTTTTTCCAGGTGTTAGTTTTTTTTTTCAGTCGGCTCTCCCCCATTTATTCCTATGGGAAAATTGTGCACAAGCACGTTTAGCCAGCTCACCGCTACCGTAAGCAGCGCTGGTATTACAGTGAGATGTGGAGCAAAATTTTGCTCTCCGCTAACTTTTCCGCTTAAACTACAATTAAACTAACTACCAATTAAATTAAATTAAACTACACATTTAAAAAAATCCTACACTGCTCTAAAAATTATGCCCAGACCCTAAACTAAAAATAAAAACCACCCAAAAAACCCTTAAAAAAACCTAACACTAACCCCCAACAATCCACTTACAGCTCTTGAAGTCCTGCTTGAAGGATCCATCCAGCCGGCAAAGTCATCATCCATGAGGCAAGAAGTCTTCATCCAGGTGGCCTCTTCAATCTTCATCCAGCCGGCGAAGTCCTCATCCAGGCGGCAAAAAGTCTTCATCCAGATGGCATCTTCTATCTTCATCCATCCGGTGCAGAGCGGGATCATCCCAGGGTCGGCTCCAAGGTGGGGGCAACCCCCCCCCGTGGCCCCTCCATCTGCCTGTGCGATTGTCTACTCCTACTTCTGAGAGTTTGAAATCAGAGCGTTTCCGTGGATTACCATGGCAACCCTCTGACACATTACCTGGTTAGTGGGAAAGAAGGCTGTTCAAAGTTAAAGCCGGGTACAGGAGGAAGACATGCAGAGCTCGTCTGCTGACAGCACCAACTGCCAACAGCCCACAGCCCAACATTTTTTCAATGGGCAAACAAAATGGTAATTGGGACCTCATACATGTTACAGTTAAAACACGTAATCTGGGGAACGGGGGTATTATTTTAGAGGAGAGAAATACTAGAGGGCTGACATGAGGCCATGATAACTATTTCTTGCAATGAATATGTGATGTAATATAATGCTTGAAATAGTCACATCATTAGTGAAATCCTATATAAAAGACTAAAATAATAAAATGAGAGTAAATACCTAACTTAGAAGTAAACTGTCATTTCAAATCAGCCATTTTTATTGAGCACAATGCATCTCTACATAAGACAGTGCTATTCCTGTGTGCATAATAATCACTATGGAAATAGAGAGAATATAATATTTCAGAGAGGTATGTTGTCAGTAAGAGCAAGACTCCTTATGGCAAAAAACTATGATAGCTGATAGGAAGTGAACCTATATACAGTGCATTGCCTTGTGGGCTCACACAACAGGTATGTGAAGTGTTAATGTAAGATCTGTAAACTGTTGAAATGAAAAGTTGGTTTCAGCTTGAAAGCACTGGAGATTTCTCACACAAATAAAGGTATATATGGTAAACATTATTTAGCAATGAAAGCTGCTCTTATTTTGACTGTAAATACGTGCCCCCTCGTGAAAACAAAATGCCCCCCATTTCATTCTTTCTGGAGCCGACCCTGGACCATCCTGAAGACATCCGGCACGGAGCATCCTCTTCATATGGTCTCCGCCGTACACTGGAACTTCAATGCAAGTGACGTCATCCAAGATGGCGTCCCTTGCATTCCTATTGGCTGAAATATTTCAATCAGCCAATAGGATTAGAGCTGCTAAAATCCTATTGGCTGTTCCTTTATGTTAGGGTGAGTAGTACAAATAGGGATATCTTGTCAAACTTAATTTGACAGGTACCACGCCCCTTTATTTGCAAAACCCCTCCCCTTTATAATCAAATCGTCACCCCTTTATATGCAGGTCCCCGCCCACTCTCCTCCCAATATTTCCACCCTATCCGCCCCACTATTTTCCATATTTCACGCCCCTTTTGTGGCTTATTGCCTTCTTTTAAGAGTTTTTTTTAACATCTATTTTAATGTTATAATAATAAACAATATAATTTTATTTTAAATTGTGTTGTGTTAATGTTTTATGTATCGTTTAACTGATATTTTGTAAGATTTTAATGCGATTAAATTTTTTTTATAAAACAGGACACATTTTAATTCATTGTATTTAAAAGGGTTTTAAAAATGAAACATACAAAATAGGGTATTTAAAAATGAAACATACAAAATATGTTCGAGGGCATTACGCAAAGAAGATATAAAATAGATATCTTCTCTGCGTAATGGGGGCATTAGACAGAGAATATATTTTGTATGTTTCTTAATTAACCAAAAGCTGTTAAGCTATAGAGTCTTTTGAATCTAAAAAGTGTTCAACATTCAGCTGTCTGGAGGAAATGTGTGCTAATTCACAACATATCTCTTACACAGACAGAAGCATTCTCTCTGCACAACCCCTCCCTTCTCAACTCAAAAAACCTCCCAGATACACACCTCTTTTTAATATAATTTCTTGTATCAAATGTATACAGTTTCTACATGAACTTAATATTAAAAGCAAAGCATTTTTTTTTTTCCTTTTCACATTCCTTGTGAAATGCTATGACCAACCCGTGTCTAAGATTAATTAGGGGTGTTAAATACTGTCAAATGTTTCTTTCAACATTCTTCCTTGTGTCAAAATGACCACAGGTCACAGGGCAGTGCAGAAAATGACAAAAGATAATGTTCACATCTTATTTAAGACTAAATATCCTCAGTTTCCGATTAGATATGCTTTGTTTCCTCGTAAAAGGCTATTGCTAACACGTGTCTAAAATAAGGTTCAAAGTAATCTGCAATTTCAATCTGTCAACATTTACAATTATTACAGATTGCTGTAAAAACTACATGAAAAAATGTCTGATTTTGGTACATTACGGGATAAAAATCATGAAGCTGTATTAAAAGAAATATATTATAATCCAGTAAAAACAGGTTCTTTTGGAGGGATACATAATCTGTATTGTGTGTCTAAACAATATGACATTAGCAAAGGAGACACTGAAACTTTTTTAAAAGGTCAAGATACTTATTCACTCCATAAGCCTGTTAGACGTGTTTTTGAAAGAAACAAAATATATACGGCGTCTATAGATATTCAATGGCAGGCTGACTTGGTATCAATGATTGAACTTGCTAAATATAATGATGGTATCAAGTATATTCTTACCGTTATAGACTGTTTTTCTAAATATGTTTGGGTTGTCTGTCTAATAAAAACAGCTCATACATCGCAAAGGGATTTCAAGAAATTTTTCAAGGTGGTCATGTATCTTTAAAAATTCAGACTGAAAAAGGCAAAGAATTCTTAAATGTAACTGTCCAAAAATTATTTAAAAAATATAAAATTCAACATTTTGTAGCAAACAATGTTGTTAAAGCAGCCATTTGTGAACGCTTTAATCGTACATTAAAAACTAAAATGTGGAGGTATTTTACATACCACAATACTTACCGATATATAGATGTGTTAAACGCTCTTATTTTTAGCTACAACAACACATACCACAGGACTATACGATGTTCACCTTTAAACGTAACACAAGAAAATTCACTGCTCATTTGGAAAAATATTTATGGTGTTTCTTCAAAATCTAAGAACATTAATCCTGCTTTAAACGTTTGGGACCATGTCAGGAATTCAAAGTAAAAAGGACCCTTCACAAAAGGATATGAGCAGAATGAAATATTTGTAATAGATGGTGTGAATGCACGTTGTTCTAAACCTCTTTATAAACTGAAAGATTTAGCCTTCAATAGTTTTACCATTTCGCCCCACCCATACAAGCCTGCTTTTTTAAAACTCGTAATACCAACACTATAGGGAGGTGAAATAACGCCACTTTTGTGGTGGTGGTTAAAATCCCTATAGCGCTCGTAATCTAGCTGTTAATAAGTAATATGGTTGAACCCAAAACAGAATAAATCAGGCCCCAGAAGACGAGGGATAGATTAAAACATAACTTTTATTAGTTACAAAAGTAAAAAATCAAATAGTTAAAACCACAATGTGGACAAAGAGATGCAAAATGTATAAAATGTGAGCACCATATATGGAATTGTGGATACTGATATAGGTCTTATGGTCCAAATTATAAGAATCCACGATTTGTTCTACACAAACAGTATGACTGGAACGAATGCTGAATGTTAATTATTTATATTAATAAGGAATAGATCAGGTCGCACATAATGCACCAAAGTTATAGTCATACGGGTGCTAGTGATCAAACAGTTTATGTAGACAGACAGTATTGTTCCAACTTTAGTGGGGCACCAAGGCACCGTAGTAACGTAGCAAGTCTTCCTGTTTCTGCCACAAAGTAACAATCTAATAATTTTTAAACCGATACAGTTAGATCATAACTTCAAAGTAGATATTATATCTAGTTGTTAAGATTCCAAAGTGAAAGTAAAATAACAGTCACTACGGTGATAATTGTGAGCTGACAGGTGTATATATAGCAGCGTATACAGGGCTCAGAATTTCCACTCGCTCACCAGCCATCGGTAGGGTTGCCAGGGGTTCGGTATTTGACCGGACAATCCGGTATTTCCGGTTACTGCCCGGTAATATGAGTCCAAAAATACTGAACAAGCCTCTAAGAGAGTCACACTGTCTGTTTCAAATAGTTTTTTTGAACTCCGTGTTCTAAGTTCCAGCCGGCTATTACCTGACCTAACCGAAGCTGCTAGGCCAACCCGTGCCCTAACCAACAGTCTGGCACCCAATCTAGCCTGCTATTTGCTCAGCTGGAGCCAGAATCTGCTCCGGACTACTGTGGGCACAGGCAGCTTGCAATGAATGATTCTGTCGGACGGACATCACGTGATCAAGTGCATGACATCACGTCAGCGCGAAGACCCGCGGGCTGCCTGTGCTGTATACTTACTACATGCAGAGGCTGCTGAATGCTGTGTGTGACTATCTGAGATTAAATCAGACTCACTCAGTGTCACCTAATTTTAAGAAAATGAGGTATGTGGCATAATGTCTAGTCTCAGTTCATTTAAATAATTATTTTATTTATTATCACCCACACAAAAAAGTATAATTATATACACTTATATATATTTATATATATATATATATATATATATATATATATATATAATAACTATAATATATATATATATCTTACTAAAAAGGAGAGAGAAAAATATTAGAGAATACAATAATCCTCTAAAAAAGAAAGGGAATAAAAACGGCACACATATGAGGTGAATTCAACAATTTATTAAACTCATATAGCATTTACAAAAGAAGTTTGCCCAAACATGCCCTGCCATCTCAAAAATAGAGCAGAAACATGCAACCACACCACTATATTCAAATTAAAACCAGAACTACATCTCATATCAATATAATACAAGCCTGTATCATTAAATCACACAATTAGTACCATTTCCTGTATCGGAAAGCTATAAAATCCAAAACAGGTAGCGCTCTAGTATATCACTTATACATGCAGAGGTAAAGTAACACCACAGAGCTGCATACATATGTGAAATATATAGCTATATATATATTCTATATCAGTCGCATATAGCAAAGTACAGGTAATAAAACATCAAATGAATTGTATCTAGCATCACAGGCATACATAGCCTTGCTTGAACAAACGGCAGGATACAATACAGATGAAATAATCCTCTTATGAATCCAATCTATAATAACCTGTGATCACAGAGTAAATGTATACAGTTTGAAACAAGACAGAGAAACATATACATATACATGAGCAAGCAAGCAAATATAAAGTTCATGCAATGCTAACAAAAGTTCATTCACCTCCTCCCTATGATGAATGTAGAAATGGGAGGGGTCAGCCTCCAAAATTAATTGGATTGATTGATGCCCTGATGAGCCCCTGAAACACGTTACTGTGGGGGTAAAATGTGCGTTGGCACTTGTGTGTGTTTTATCATGGAGAAGAGTCGACTATACTTCATGATACTCTATGTGTGAACTACTCTCATTTTTTACTACCTGTTATCATTGGTTTGTAACAGTGTGAGCAACTCTGCATTAAGTTAACAAAGCTGATACACTGCTGTGCTCCAAATGGTACATCTGTGGTAAGATTGCACAGTTTGTGATTTGCAGGTCTAGAGGTGTTATCCTGCTGATTGGATGCACCTGTGGAGAGACCAGATGCACTGAGCTCAGCGTGGTGAATGCTGTAACCTTCCTTCTGTATGGCAATTTTGGAACAGAATGGACTGCATGACATAAGACGAATGGTACATCTATGGTAAGACCTATGCTATACCCTATGCATGCACTAAAATACAATCTTTGATGTGGATTATTGCTCTTATAGCACATTATTGGTACATCTTGGTAAGAAAGCATACAAAGTACTAAGTGTGAGTCGTGGCTCACTACCTGTGTGAATATAAAGTGGAGTGGAACTGATAGCTTGCTATATAAAGTTTGGTACATCTGTGGTAAGATCACCTGTATACTTTGTATATGCTCACTATGCAATTTGCTGCCTAAGGTACATCTCTTGGTAAGAACGGGTATATAATATCCATTATGAAGATTTCTGCATTTGCAAACAAAATATCCAGTGTGAGGCGTTGTTTATTATCTGTGTGAACACATGGTGTAGCAGAATGGCCTGCTTGGTACATCTATGGTAAGATCAGATATGTATCCCACACACGCCTAAAAGTTGTAATCAATTGCTTAAAAGTATATCTTTTGATTCAAACGGATACATTGTATTCAGTATGAAGATTGCTTTGTCTTGCTAACAGCATGGCCTGTCCAATCAGGTTAATTTTGGAGGCTGACCCCTCCCATTTCTACATTCATCATAGGGAGGAGGTGAATGAACTTTTGTTAGCATTGCATGAAGTTTATATTTGCTTGCTTGCTCATGTATATGTATATGTTTCTCTGTCTTGTTTCAAACTGGATACATTTACTCTGTGATCACAGGTTATTATAAATTATAAGAGGATTATTTCATCTGTATTGTATCCTGCTGTTTGTTCAAGCAAGGCTATGTATGCCTGTGATGCTAGATACAATTCATTTGATGTTTTATTACCTGTACTTTGCTATATGCGACTGATATAGAATATATATATATATATATATATATATATATATATATATATATATATATATATATATATAGATATATATAGATATATATCACATATGTATGCAGCTCTGTGGTGTTACTTTACCTCTGCATGTATAAGTGATATATTAGAGCTCTACCTGTTTTGGATTTTATAGCTATCCGATTCAGGAACTAGCAGGGCCGGATTTCCCATTAGGCACAGTAGGCATGTGCCTACAGGCGCCTTGCAGTGAGGGGCGCCTGCCTGTCAATAATAAAAAAAAAAAAAAAAAAAAAAAATTTTTTTTTTTTTTTTTTTTTTTTTTTATGAGGGCATTTATTTTAGTAAGAATTGTGCTGCCAGGTGCCTACAAAGTCGAGTGTTTCATTGGGAATATGTTACAGCAGTTGAGGGAGCCATGAAGGAGAGAGGGGCAAAGATTAAAACTAAACCCCTCCCATTGAATTTCTAAATTCTAATTTTAAACACATTTGTTGACCCCTGGATTACATATAATCTACAACATTCCATGTTTTCCTTTGAGAGCAACATCATATGATATTTATATTTCAGAACAAAATAAATGTAACATCTGTGTGTGTTTGTACCAAAAATATCAGAGTTTACAAGATTTTTTTCCCTACATTTTATATTTTCTTCCACTGGCTGCACAGGTTGTTGATGGTGATGAGCTTGCATGCTGCTAGTTTTAATATTGCTATTGTTTACACAAAACTGTGTTTGACTCCAACAAAATGTTAAGCACATAGTCAAAGTCATCTCCAGAAAAGCAATACACTAATGGCTTGTCAATAAACATGTCCTATGAGCCCATCTGGGTCTGCACAGATGTGTATTGCTGTCTCAGAACTGACATTGACTATGTGTTTAACTCTTTTGCAAGAGGCTAACACACTTCTCTGCAAGCACTAGTGCAATAATAAAATGCCCAGCAAACTGTCACATTTGATGTCCCTTTAAATAGGGTTTTCTTTAGAATATTTTGCATTAAAAGTTTAACATGATTTGTTTTTGTTATACATAATAGAAATTGTATGGCCATTTGAGTCAAGTGAATATTGATTTTTGGTGTAGCTTCCATTACAACAAATATTGCAATTGGTGTGTGTATTTGTGTATCTCCATAAAAGGGAAAATGTAATTTTACATCTAATATTTATTTTTAGTTGTCCTAAATAATAATAAAAAAAAGTCCTCATTTTTTCCACTTTTTTCTAGGGGGGGTGGGGGGGTGGGGGGGGCGCTTCAGGTTTTTGTGCCTACAGGCACCTGAGATGTAAATCCGGCCCTGGGAACTAGTACTAATTGTGTGATTTAATGATACAGGCTTGTATTATATTGACAAAAGAAAAAAAGGGGACAAATCCGGATAAATAGCCAGTGCAATAGAGTTTATTCATCAGTAGAATAGTTTAGCAAGGGCAGCTTAAACTAACTGACATGTTTCGCGCATGTCTCATGCGCTTCTTCAGAGATAGTGGTTTGGGTGCCACAGGTGAGCTTAAGTAGGCTGTTTCAGCCAATTGAAAAAAGTGGGTTGATCTTAGATAATGTGTAGATCACCTACGCTCAGCTGTGGGAGCCAAAGTATTAACTCATTGGGATGACATTTCATGGCATTTGAGAAATTTACAATTAGATACACAGTCAAAAAAATATATAAGAGTATACATTAACATAGAAAATTTAAAAATTTAACATAGAAGGAATATTTTTTTGTACATCTTAATATAAAAGTGAATGGAGAAATGGGATTTTCTTTTAGCACAATTCAACTAATCAAAAATAATGACATTGTTGGTATTATTAGTAATGTTTCGTTAGAGTATATATAAGAGAGGAAGAGAGACTTGAGTATTATATATACATATTGTCTCTCTTGTATGAAAGAGTGGAGTTTTACATTATACATTAGGTGGAGAACATTGTGGCCTCCAAAATTAACTGGATGATCAGGCTACTATCAAAATGTGAGCTGAATTTGAACAAAGTATAACCTATAAGTTTAGAAAGTAAGTACTAAGGATATACTTAAATAGTTAAATTACTTAGAGTTTGTTCTAAGTTACATAATATAAAAGGTATGGTAAAAGTCAACCTTGATGTTGGGGTATTGTTGTCAGAATTAGTTAAAGCTTATGGAAATATAGTATGGACCTCATCACATAGTATATATGTGGGGGTGGTGTGTAATATATGATTAGGTTAACGCCTATTATATTATATTGATATGATATGTAGTTCTGGTTTTAATTTGTATATAGTGGTGTGGTTGCATGTTTCTGCTCTATTTTTGAGATGGCAGGGCATGTTTGGGCAAACTTCTTTTGTAAATGCTATATGAGTTTAATAAATTGTTGAATTCACCTCATATGTGTGCCGTTTTTTGTTTTTTTAATTGCTTTTTATTGAGAGCCAACACGTGGGTACATCAATCAACATTTCCAGGCATTACCATGAAAAATTACATTCAAAAATACATTAAGGATTCGATCTACACAGAAGTATCATTGTTCACGACATAACAGGAGTCCAGGGAATCATTATATGACAAATATCCAGGGCACATGCAACACTTTACAATCATATTATCCACATATGTTCAGCTCTCTCATTTTACATTTTTATCCCCAACGAAACCCCAATCCCCCCCCCAAACCGTCTAAACACTAAACATATTACAACCTAAATTCCTAAAATTATGTCTCCTACCTCACTGAGCAGCCGCTTACCTTTACATAAAGTGAGTTGGAAGGAAAATGTTTGTACAGGTATAATCCAGGCAATTAATATAGTAGATGGTATACTGGAAATTAACATGCACATGCTTTTCAAATTAAAATGATGATTTTGCAGCATCAAATAAGCATGTATTCGAAACCCTTCCCAACTTGATCAAAAGGCGTATTGATTTTACGGACTATTGTTTTGAAAATGATAAAATGATAAAACTCCAGCTATATTGCTGCACTAGAACTTCCAGCAAGGATATGCAAGAGTGATAGTGTGGTTCCATATCTGAAATGCTAGAAAAGTAAAACAATGAGCTATAGTGAGTTAGTTACCAGGGTCAATATAAGCTTTAAGGGTTAAGCATGTAACAGCTGTGCAGCAATGTCCACGTGGAGGACTATAAAGGGACTATCTTAAAAGCTTAGGTAAAAGCACATGGTTCTATCGCTCATAAAGACAGTCAGTATGGGACAGAATGATATATAAAACACCTAATCTTTCTGAAACAAACAGGCTTGCATAATCTATTGGGGGCTATCTACTAAGGACAGACAAAAATAGAAGGGGAAGATACCCCGTAACCTGTCAGACTATACTGCTCCATAATTCAAGTATGACTACCCGATATAGAAAAGTATGCGGTGACCTAAGCACTTCCAGAATTTATGCACGGGCCAAGCAAAATGATGAAACAGATATGGGTAGGTGTGAGGACAACCGTTTGCATAGGCATTTTAGTAGTTGGCAGGGATGTTTTAAAAAATATGTCTAATAAAAGCATATTGATCACAACGATATTTACTAAAATATAGTGTTACAGGTAAACAGCATCTCATTACCTAACAACTCGGATAAGCTTAACTATTACAAGAAGCTAGGGAAATGGGAGTCTACTACCAAAGAGGGTTGAAATGTACAACATCAGCGGAGTCCAGCAAGTGAGAGTTCAGTAGTTACAATCGATGAATTCAGTTAGACATTGCGGTTTAAGTGTAGGTAGGTAAAGGAAAAACACAAAAGAAAAGCAAAAAACAAAAACATGACAACCATTCAACAGAACGCTCAATAGCCAGTCTCGTTTGGAGGTTCTTAATTGCAAGAGTGTAAGCATTAGAAGTTTGTCTCACAGGTAGAAACAACCGCCTCTGGGCTAGCTTACACTGACTCAGTGCATGATATCATCCTATTCCACTCCTCGGCAGAGCAATCTCACCCGTTGGACATGAACCATGGTGGCCCTCCTGTTTCTCCGAGCAGTCCAAAGTGCACCAAATAGTACCCAAAACCACCAGATTTCTCCCTGAGTTCATGTGCACCATCACAGCGAGTCCCGGCGCAGAGGTCATCAGGTGCCGGCCATGATTCTCTCCTCCACATGCACAACGTGCATTCATCCAAAGCCCCAACGAGACGGAGCGCCAGTCTGCTGCTTACCTGGGTAAGCGTGGGGGAGCAATGTGTTGCCGAGCTTCTGCAGTAGCATCTGTTTGAGCAGATTTTGAATTGTGATAGTTGGCCCCATTCAACGAGAGGGATATCCACGGGTTGTGAGGTGGCGTTCCATCATTACTCAGCTCAGGCTGTATGTCATCCAGCCCCACGGCACTACACGAGGGCTCGTGCCTGGGCTGTTGGGGATGTAGCATGTCTTCAATATTATCCATAGAGGTAGTTACCAGTGTCGGCGTCTTATTGAGGGCTGAGGACCAAGATCTGTTAACTGCCTGAACCTCCTCCTGTAGGTTTTTATAACTTAGGAGTAGACGTTCAAAAAAAGGCAGAACATTTGTGATTATCTGCGCGGCAATGTCCCTTTCCGGTTCCATTACTTCTTTGCGAAGTTTAAATTAGTATAATGCCTTCCGGGGAAGAAGTAGGTAGAATGCTTCTATCTGCCAAGGGTTCCCGGACAGCTTGCCTGTCAAGGGAGATGCAGATGGCATAGAAGGATGGCGAATTTGCTGATGTTATAAGGGTTATTCTTCAGAGCTAGTGGAGCTCACAGCCATCTTCTAGAACCGCCCACTGGAAGTCATTTGTGCCGTTTTTATTCCCTTTCTTTTTTAGAGGATTATTGTATTCTCTAATATTTTTCTCTCTCCTTTTTTAGTAAGATATAATTTGTTAAGAGGGAGGCACCGTGAGGTTTATAAGTGGTATATACTACTCTCTCATTTCTTCTATAATAATATATATATATATATATATATATATATATATATTATAAATATATTATATACAGTATATATATTTACATATTATAAATATATTATATACAATATATATATATATATATATATATATATATATATATATATTATAAACATATATATTTATATATCTATAATATATATATATATATATTTATATATTATATATACACACATAGTATAAATATTCAAATATTGTATAAAGTCATTAGATAGCAAGAGAGTGACTATATATGTGTGGGTGTGTATGTATATATATATATATATATATATATATATATATATACTAACACACTTTTGTTTTGCCCCCCCCCCCTCGTTATCTGTCCGTTATTTTGGGGGCAGACACCTGGCAACCCTAGCCATCGGCGTGTTTGAATTGAACTGTGGTGAGTAGTGAAAGATAGTAAGTGAATGTTAAATTAACCTTTACTAACTAGCGAAGGCTGGGCATGAGGGAGCAGCAGTGAAATGCTGCTGTAAAGATGGAGCGTTGGCTTGAAGGTGGAGCGGAGTTGCTTTGTGGAAGGGCTGAGAAGAAGCACAGATGACGTGCAGAGGCATTGTCAACAGGAGTGTGGCCTAGGTGAGATAAGTAGGGCCATGATCTGTCTAAGCTGAGAACTGTGGACAATACAAAATGAGGGGATAGGAGGCCATATGTAAACAGAGAAGGCTGACTGGTCGTCAGTACCAATTTAGTAGCATTTCTTAATTTAGGTGGGAGAGTTTTGGAGCTGTGTACATAAAAACATGAGTAACAAAGATAGCTTCAGAGATTTTTGCTTTCAGATATCCTAATCAGGTTGTAAATTAGGGGAATGTGCTTAAAACATTAATTTAAAGGAATATTGTGAGGAAATAAGGAATGTTCTGTACCCATAGAACAGTTAATTTTTAGCAGATAGCTACCTTAAAGGGATAATGTATTCAGGCAAGCAGATGATAAGTTGTTTGTATTCAAAGTAACTGCAGGGACACTTTTTTTCTACTGCCACTACCTCTTGGTTATGGAGCTTTTCAATAGTGATGTCCCGAACTGTTCGCCCGCAAACGGTTCACAGCGAACATAGGTTGTTCGCGTTCGCGTTTGTGGGCGAACACATGGCGATGTTCGATTCGCCCCTATGTGTCATCATTGTGGAAACTTTGACCCTTTATGTTACAGCCGCCAGCCGCCTGACACATTAGAGCCAATCAACATCAGACACTCCCTCACAGACACTCCCAGCTACTCGGAATCCGCCATTTTAGACTCATAACGACCTTGCTTTTTTAATGAGAGGACGTGTTGTGTTTTTGCTCCTGACATTAATAGGAAAAACATAGCTAGGCTAGTGTATTTACAGTCCAGAAGGACTCCACTCATCTCTGCTGCAAGCACAGCACCCCAAAAAGCCCTTTTTAGGGCTATATTTCGTGCCGTTTTTTTTCTTTCTTTTTTTTTTTATTAGCATTTGCCTGGCTTTCAGCTGTGTGTTTAAGGCTCACAGCATATGCTGTGACTACTGCCACCACTGATATCTCCCTAACAACATTAGTTTAAATTTAACTAACCCAAAAATATAATTATTTTTCTAGTGTAATTTTTTTTCATTTTCTATCAGGCCAGTGTCACACAGCATATACTCTGGTTCATTGCTCTGTGCCAGCCAGCAGCCACCAGTGTTAATATCCGTCCAGTGTTAATATCCGTTTATAACATTATTTTTAATTTAAAAAAAAAACACAAAAAAAATATTTTTCTAGTGTAATCTAATTACATTTACTATCATGCCTGTGTCTGTCAGGCTCACTCAGCATTAATATACCTCTTTTTTTTTTTCAGTCTTTTGGTTAATTGGTCTGTGCCAGGCAGCCACCCAGCACTCATATCTATTTTTCTTTCACCTTAATTTTAATATATATAAAAAAAAGTTTAAATTTGTTTGCTAGTGTAATGTAATATAATTTTCTATCCGGTCTGTGTGTTTTGCTGACGTAGAGAGCCTACTGTGTTTACTTGCTGCCCTCCCTAGTCTATGAGCCACGACTCATATGTGTTTAACCTTTTTTTAATTTCCCCCCCAAAAAAATAATTTCAATCATTTTTCTAGTGTAATCTAATAGTATTTTCTATCAGGCGTGTGTGTATCCGACATACAGAGCCTACTGTTTTTAATAGCTGCCCTTCCAAGGCTATCAGCCACGACTCATATGTATGTGCTTAACCTTTTTCTTAAAATTTCCAAAAAAAAGTCTTTAAATCATTATGCTAGTGTAATCTAATTGTATTTTCTATCAGGCCTGTGTCTAACTGTCTATCTGACTTACACAGCATACTGTTGTTATAATTGCTGCCCTACGTAGCAGCCAGCCAGTGCGACCACTCATAGAGTCATATGTGCATTGCACTTCTTAACATAATTTTAATATTAAAATCTAAAATTTTAAAATATTTTGCTAGTGTAATGTAACTTAATTTTCTATCAGTCCTGTGTTTTTGTCACTTACACAGCATACTGTGTTAAATTGCTGCCCTACCTACCATCCACGACTCATATCTGCCAGCCTGTCTGCCAGGCCCAAGTAGCCAATTAGTGGCACCAATCACAATTCTTGTAACAGTAATAAAAATAAAAAAAACATACTTTTTTGGACTGCAAATATTCAGTCTCCTAGTGCCATTGAATTTCATTTACCTCCTGCCTGCCACTGCCAGCCTTTTGTGCCAGGCCGTCTAGCCAACTATTTACACCAATCATAATTGTTGTCACAGTCAGACAGTATAGTTATTAATTAAAATAAAAAATTTTTTTAGTGTTGATCTTAATCCTCAGTTTGCTCGTGCCTTTGAATTGCACTTTTCTACAGCCTTCCAAGCCTGTGTGCCAGGCCTACTTAAAAAATATTTACACCAATCATATTTGTTGTGACAGTGTTGTGACAGTAATTTTTGGTAATAGTTGCTGTGATTTGAATCCTCAGTTTGCTGGTGCCATTGAATAGCACTTTCCTCCTGCCTTGCAGCCTGCTGTGAGCCAGGCCCCCACCTAGCCAATTGTTGTCAGCAATCATATTTCTGTTAACAGTATTTCAAAAATTGTCAATCATCACTGTTTAGACTGTCAGTAATCAGTCTCCTAGTTTCCTTGAATTGCATCTCCCTCCTGCCTGCCATCCTTTTGTGCCAGGCCGTCTTGCCAACTATTTACACCAATCCAAATATTTTGTCACAGTATAGTTACTAATTACAATTAAAAAAGTCTTTATTGTTGATGATCTTAACCCTCAGTTTGCTCGTGCCTTTGAATTGCACTTTTCTACAGCCTTCCAAGCCTGTGTGCCAGGCCTACTTAAAAAATATTTACACCAATCATATTTGTTGTGACAGTATTCTAATAATTAAAAATTAAAATTTTTGGTAATAGTTGCTGTGATTTGAATCCTCAGTTTGCTGGTGCCATTGAATAGCACTTTCCTCCTGCCTTGCAGCCTGCTGTGAGCCAGGCCCCCACCTAGCCAATTGTTGTCAGCAATCATATTTCTGTTAACAGTATTTCAAAAATTGTCAATCATCACTGTTTAGACTGTCAGTAATCAGTCTCCTAGTTTCCTTGTATTGCATCTCCCTCCTGCCTGCCATCCTTTTGTGCCAGGCCGTCTTGCCAACTATTTACACCAATGCAAATATTTTGTCACAGTATAGTTACTAATTACAATTAAAAAAATCTTTATTGTTGATGATCTTAACCCTCAGTTTGCTCGTGCCTTTGAATTGCACTTTTCTACAGCCTTTCAAGCCTGTGTGCCAGGCCTACTTAAAAAATATTTACACCAATCATATTTGTTGTGACAGTATTCTAATAATTAAAAATTAAAATTTTTGGTAATAGTTGCTGGGAATTGAATCCTCAGTTTGCTGGTGCCATTGAATAGCACTTTCCTCCTGCCTTGCAGCCTGCTGTGAGCCAGGCCCCCACCTAGCCAATTGTTGTCAGCAATCATATTTCTGTTAACAGTATTTCAAAAATTGTCAATCATCACTGTTTAGACTGTCAGTAATCAGTCTCCTAGTTTCCTTGAATTGCATCTCCCTCCTGCCTGCCATCCTTTTGTGCCAGGCCGTCTTGCCAACTATTTACACCAATCCAAATATTTTGTCACAGTATAGTTACTAATTACAATTAAAAAAGTCTTTATTGTTGATGATCTTAACCCTCAGTTTGCTCGTGCCTTTGAATTGCACTTTTCTACAGCCTTCCAAGCCTGTGTGCCAGGCCTACTTAAAAAATATTTACACCAATCATATTTGTTGTGACAGTATTCTAATAATTAAAAATTAAAATTTTTGGTAATAGTTGCTGTGATTTGAATCCTCAGTTTGCTGGTGCCATTGAATAGCACTTTCCTTCTGCCTTGCAGCCTGCTGTGAGCCAGGCCCCCACCTAGCCAATTGTTGTCAGCAATCATATTTCTGTTAACAGTATTTCAAAAATTGTCAATCATCACTGTTTAGACTGTCAGTAATCAGTCTCCTAGTTTCCTTGAATTGCATCTCCCTCCTGCCTGCCATCCTTTTGTGCCAGGCCGTCTTGCCAACTATTTACACCAATCCAAATATTTTGTCACAGTATAGTTACTAATTACAATTAAAAAAATCTTTATTGTTGATGATCTTAACCCTCAGTTTGCTCGTGCCTTTGAATTGCACTTTTCTACAGCCTTACAAGCCTGTGTGCCAGGCCTACTTAAAAAATATTTACACCAATCATATTTGTTGTGACAGTATTCTAATAATTAAAAATTAAAATTTTTGGTAATAGTTGCTGGGATTTGAATCCTCAGTTTGCTGGTGCCATTGAATAGCATTTTCCTCCTGCCTTGCAGCCTGCTGTGAGCCAGGCCCCCACCTAGCCAATTGTTGTCAGCAATCATATTTCTGTTAACAGTATTTCAAAAATTGTCAATCATCACTGTTTAGACTGTCAGTAATCAGTCTCCTAGTTTCCTTGAATTGCATCTCCCTCCTGCCTGCCATCCTTTTGTGCCAGGCCGTCTTGCCAACTATTTACACCAATCCTAATTGTTGTCACAGTATAGTTACTAATTACAATTAAAAAAATCTTGATTGTTGATCTTAATCCTCTTTTTGCTTGTACCATTGAATTGCACTTTTCTACTGCCTGCCAGCCTATGTGCCAGGCCCAACTATACAATTAGTGCTAGCAATCATATTTCTTTTAACAGTATTGCAAAATTTGTCAATCAATACTGTTTTGACTGTCAATCTGCAGTCTACTAGTGCTCTTGAATTGCATTTTCCTCCTGCCTGCCTGCCTGCCTGCCTGTGTGCCAGTCCCAACTAGCCAATTAGTGCCACCACTCATATTTATTGTAACAGGATTGGAATTTTTGTTAATCATAACTGTTTTGACTGTGATTCTTCAGTCTCCTAGTGCCATTGAATTGCAGTTTCCTTTCTCCCAGCGTGTGTGCCAGACAGGCCCATTTGCCAAATAGTGCCAAACAATCATATTTGTTGCCACAGTACTAGTAATATTTCAAAAAATTAACAATTTGGGATTTTTAAAACATCTGTCTTTTTTGTTGTTGTTAGTCTCACAGCGTATACTGTGCCCACTTTCACAGTGCCACCACTCAGTTGGTGTAATAGTATTGTTAGTGTCCATTTAAAAAAAAATGACAGGCAGAGGCAGGCCACCCCGCAGGTTCCGTGGTCGTGGTGCTGTGATTCCTTTAGACCCTACAAATATGCACATTGTTCAGACGCCGGGTGCCAGGGGGGATGCAAAAACTTCTGAGGAGGACCTAGTTGAATGGCTAACACAGGAAACCCAATCTTCTTCAGCTTCCGCTGCTAGTCCTCCTAACCTTGACGCACCATCTACATCCAGCTGTGCTTTGGGCAGGTCTCAAGTGACCAGTGCCACTCCGCCGCCTGTCGCCACCACCAACACTAGCACCACAGCCGCTTCACTTGATCTGTCACAGGAGTTATTGACACATCATTTTGAAGAAATGAGTGATGCGCAACCATCATTGACAGAGGATGTAGATAATAGTGATCAGTCTCAGTCAGGCAGCATTACCGACATGGAGGTACGGTGTGATGATGATGATGATGTTGTACCCGCTGCTGCTTCCTTTCTTGATGTTTCAGATACAAGTGAAGCGGTTGATGATGATGTGTCGGTGGATGTCACGTGGGTGCCTGCTAGAAGTAGTATTTGTAGTATTTGGTTAGGCTAATCATGATGGCCATGTAGACCACCACCACCAAGAGTCCTGGAAGTAACAGGGATGATGAGATGAAAGAGCTAAGAATAGTAGAACTTGAAACAACAGAGTTAGCCATGTGTGTTAGTGCAAAACCGCTTGGCTTTTTTTTGGCTTTGGGTGCGGCTATTCATGCAGGCCATATAGAGCTGACTACATTCAGTGTCGTATCAGCTATTAAACTAATAAGAACAGTACTACCAAAATACAGCCAATGAAGGGCCTTAGGAAGACTGAGCCAAGGTTGGATTGTAGTATTTGGTTAGGCTAATCATGATGGCCATGTAGACCACCACCACTGAGAGACCTGGAAGTAACAGGGATGATGAGATGAAAGAGCTAAGAATAGTAGAACTTGAAACAACAGAGTTAGCCATGGGTGTTAGTGCAAAACCGCTTGGCTTTTTTTTGGCTTTGGGTGCGGCTATTCATGCAGGCCATATAGAGCTGACAACATTCGGTGTCGTATCAGCTATTAAACTAATAAGAACAGTACTACCAAAATACAGCCAATGAAGGGCCTTAGGAAGACTGGGCCAAGGTTGGATTGTAGTATTTGGTTAGGCTAATCATGATGGCCATGTAGACCCCCACCACCAAGAGTCCTGGAAGTAACCGGGATGATGAGATGAAAGAGCTAAGAATAGTAGAACTTGAAACAACAGAGTTAGCCATGGGTGTTAGTGCAAAACCGCTTGGCTTTTTTTTGGCTTTGGGTGCGGCTATTCATGCAGGCCATATAGAGCTGACAACATTCGGTGTCGTATCAGCTATTAAACTAATAAGAACAGTACTACCAAAATACAGCCAATGAAGGGCCTTAGGAAGACTGGGCCAAGGTTGGATTGTAGTATTTGGTTAGGCTAATCATGATGGCCATGTAGACCACCACCACCGAGAGTCCTGGAAGTAACAGGGATGATGAGATGAAAGAGCTAAGAATAGTAGAACTTGAAACAACAGAGTTAGCCATGGGTGTTAGTGCAAAACCGCTTGGCTTTTTTTTGGCTTTGTGTGCGGCTATTCATGCAGGCCATATAGAGCTGACAACATTTGGTGTCGTATCAGCTATTAAACTAATAAGAACAGTACTACCAAAATACAGCCAATGAAGGGCCTTAGGAAGACTGAGCCAAGGTTGGATTGTAGTATTTGGTTAGGCTAATCATGATGGCCATGTAGACCACCACCACCACCGAGAGTCCTGGAAGTAACCAGGATGATGAGATGAAAGAGCTAAGAATAGTAGAACTTGAAACAACAGAGTTAGCCATGGGTGTTAGTGCAAAACCGCTTGGCTTTTTTTTGGCTTTGGGTGCGGCTATTCATGCAGGCCATATAGAGCTGACAACATTCGGTGTCGTATAAGCTATTAAACTAATAAGAACAGTACTACCAAAATACAGCCAATGAAGGGCCTTAGGAAGACTGAGCCAAGGTTGGATTGTAGTATTTGGTTAGGCTAATCATGATGGCCATGTAGACCACCACCACCGAGAATCCTGGAAGTAACAGGGATGATGAGATGAAAGAGCTAAGAATAGTAGAACTTGAAACAACAGAGTTAGCCATGGGTGTTAGTGCAAAACCGCTTGGCTTTTTTTTGGCTTTGGGTGCGGCTATTCATGCAGGCCATATAGAGCTGACAACATTCGGTGTTGTATCAGCTATTAAACTAATAAGAACAGTACTACCAAAATACAGCCAATGAAGGGCCTTAGGAAGACTGAGCCAAGGTTGGATTGTAGTTTTTGGTTAGGCTAATCATGATGGCCATGTAGACCACCACCACCGAGAGTCCTGGAAGTAACAGGGATGATGAGATGAAAGTGCTAAGAATAGTACTACTTGAAACAACAGAGTTAGCCATGGGTGTTAATCCAAGACCGCTTGGATTTATTTTTGTATTGGGTGCGGCTAATCATGCAGGCCATATAGAGCTGCCACCATTCGGTGTTGTATCAGCTATAAAAATAATAAGAACTGTACTATCAAAATACAGACAATGAAGGGCCTATGAAGACTGAGCAAAGGTTGGATTGTAGTATTTTGTTCGGCTAATCATGATGGACATGTAGACCGCCCGTAACAGGGATGAAAGTGGTAAGAATAGTACTAATTGAAACAACCGAATTAGCCATGGGTGTTAGTCTAAGACCACTCAGCTTTTTTGGGGGTTTGGGTGCAGCTAATCATGAAGGCCAGATAGACCTGCCACCATTTGGTGTTGTAACAGGTATGAAAATGCAAAGAACAGTACTACTTAACACAACCTACTTACCATGGGTCCCAGAGCATATGTTTGGTTGTTATATTTTGTAAGGGTAATCATGCAGGCCATATAGACCTCCACCGATAGGGTGAGTATGAGTAACAGCTATTAAAATGCGAAGGACATTACTAATTAACACAACATAGTTACCATGGGTCGCAGACCAAGAGCAGATGTCTTATTATTATATTTTGTATGGGTAATCATCCAGGCCGTATAGACCTCACCAAATAGGGGGAGTTACAGATATTAAAGTGCTAAGAATGGTAGTACTTAAAACACAACCTCGTTAAAATAGGTAGCAGACCACATGTCTTATTATTATAATTTTTAAGGGTAATCTGGCAGGCCATATAGAACTCCCCCGATAGGGGGGGGAACAGGGATTAAAGTGCTAAGAAAAGTACTAATTGACACAAGCTAGTTGGGTCCAAGAACGCATGTTGGATTATTAGAATTTATTAGGGTAATTATATATCTAACAAATCTATCTATTTCTCTTCTATCGATTCGATCTAACTATCAATCTATGTATATCTATCTATGCTATCTATCACTATCAATCTATCTTCTGTCCGGGATGTTTTGAGACAGCCACTTTGGGAATGTTAGTTGATTTAGACCCATTATGGCTTAAAAGCAGACTCTTTTTGGTCACCTACAAAAAGCAAGATTTCTGGCTCTCACAGACCTGTATCTTCTTCTTTAAGAGGCTCCTCTGTCCTCCACTCATTACCTGTATTAATGGCACCTGTTTGAACTTGTTATCAGTATAAAAGACACCTGTCCACAACCTCAAACAGTCACACTCCAAACTCCACTATGGTGAAGACCAAAGAGCTGTTGAAGGACACCAGAAACAAAATTGTAGACCTGCACCAGGCTGGGAAGATTGAATCTGCAATAGGCAAGCAGCTTGGTGTGAAGAAATCAACTGTGGGAGCAATAATTAGAAAATGGAAGACATACAAGACCACTGATAATCTCCCTCGATCTGGGGCTACATGCAAGATCTCACCCCGCGGGGTCAAAATGATCACAAGAATGGTGAGCAAACATCCCAGAACCACACGGGGGACCTAGTGAATGACCTGCAGAGAGCTGGGACCAACGTAACAAAGGCTACCATCAGTAACACACTACGCCGCCAGGGACTCAGATCCTGCAGTGCCAGACGTGTCCCCCTGCTTAAGCCAGTACATGTCTGGGCCCATCTGAAGTATGCTAGAGAGCATTTGGATGATCCAGAAGCGGATTGGGAGAATGTCATATGGTCAGATGAAACCAAAGTAGAACTGTTTGGTAGAAACACAACTTGTCTTGTGTGGAGGAGAGAGAACACCATACCTACTGTGAAGCAGGGGGGTGGCAACATCATGCTTTAGGGCTGTTTCTCTGCAAAGGGAACAGGACAACTGATCCGTGTACATGAAAGAATGAATGGGGCCATGTATCGTGAGATTTTGAGTGCAAACCTCCTTCTATCAGCAAGGGCATTGAAGATGAAATGTGGCTGGGTCTTTCAGCATGACAATGATCCCAAACACACCGCCCGGGCAGCGAAGGAGTGGCTTTGTAAGAAGCATTTCAAGGTACTGGAGTGGCCTAGCAAGTTTCCAGATCTCAACCCCATAGAAAAAAAAACATACCAGCAACAGTGTGTGACAACCTTGTGAAGACTTACAGAAAACGTTTGACCTCTGTCATTGCCAACAAAGGATATATAACAAAGTATTGAGATGAATTTTTGATATTGACCAAATACTTATTTTCCACCATAATTTGCAAATAAATTATTTCCAAATCAGACAATGTGATTGTCTGGATTTGTTTCCACATTTTGTCTCTCATAGTTGAGGTATACCTATGATGAAAATTACAGGTCTCTCTCATCTTCTTAAGTGGGAGAACTTGCACAATTGGTGGCTGACTAAATACTTTTTTCCCCCACTGTATACACACTGGTGGTGTGTTTTTAAGCGTGTGTGTGTGTGTGAGCAACAAGCAGCTCTCATAACTTTTTTTTGCTGCATTTTAAAATAAATTTAATTAAAAGCTACATTTTAATATATTTTTAATACATCTTTATTCAAGTATTTACAGATAGTACATTGAAGCAAACTTTCTTTAGCATACCCATTTTTTGGGGGTCACTGCTGATGTTCTTGAAATCAAGAAATCTGTTTCTGCTTCCAAATCGCATGAAGGTGCAGTCCATGATCTAGTTTTCTGCTGGTAGGGGCATATTGAAACTATTTCAGAAGGTCTGGTTCAGATCTGTTCAAGATTCCTGGGTCCTAGACATTGTCTTTTACGGATACCGGATAGGTTTTTCGTTCTAGGCCTCCTCAGGGAAAGTTTCTTCTGTCTCACGTTCCCAAGGATCCTATAAAATAATTTTTCCAGTGTGTTCTAGACCTGGAATTTATGTGCGTGGTTGTCCCAGTCCCATTATCAGAATAAAAACTAGGATTTTATTCAAATCTATTCTTATTTCCAAAAAGGAGGGAACGTTCAGACCTCTGAACAAATTCCCATTTTCAAAATGTAGATAATCCGAGCCCAATTGATCTGCAGGATGCTTAACTTCATACTCCTATTCACAGAGATTATTAGCAATTTCTCAGGTTTGCTTTTCTGGACAAACATATCCAGTTTGTGGCTCTTACTTTTGGATTGGCTACAGCTCCCAGGGTATTCAGGTAATACCTAATGTCTGTAATAAGAGTTCAGGGGATATCAGTACATCCTTACCTGGAAGACATTTTGGTCCAGGCTCCGTCATTAAATTTAGCAAGGATTCACACAGACACATTGCTCCAACTGGAACTCTGATTTTCAAGGCTCTTCAGAGATGGCCCCTTCTCAAGCAAGAGTCATTGCTTAGATTTCAGTCAGACAATGTGACAGTGAGGTGATTAAGCCGGTATCTCCCCATTGGAATCTCACCTTTTGAGCCAATGCATTGATTGGATATTCAGCTTCTTTCATGGAAAGTCTTATTTCTTTCAGCAATTTCCTCTGCAAGAAGAGTTTCAGAACTCTCTGCACTGTTTTGTGAGGCTTCTTATCTAATTTTTGTCCAGATAAAGCAGCTCATAACACTTTTTTGCCTAGGGCATTGTCTTGCACAAACATCAATTAGGAAATTGTTGCTACTTCTTTGAGTCCAGCTCCAAAGAATGCTAAGGAACGACTTTTACGTAATTTGAAGATAGTTTGGGCTTTGAAGTTATAGCTTCAAGCCACTTAAGACAGTCTTCAACTTTGTTTACTCATTTCTCGGGTCAGTGTAAGGGTCAGAAAGCTATGGCAGTCATTATGGCCTCTTGGTTAAAACAATTGATTCATAAGGCTTACTTGAAGGCGGGGGAAATCTCCTCCACCTGAAATTACTGCTCACTGTAATAGATCTGTTTCTACTTTTTGTGTTTTTAGAAGCTAGGCTTATATGCAACAAATTTGCAAGGCTGCAGCTTGGTCTTCTTTTATGAAGCTATATAATTTTGATGTTCTTGCCTCATCTGGGGCTGTTTTTTGCAGGAAAGTCCTCCAGGCCACAGTGTGCATGCTTTTTATTTTGTCCCACTTTTTTATATTATAGACTACATTGCTTGGGTATTAGATCCCACAGGTAATGGTTAATGGACTCTTACCACCTTTATGAAAGAAAACACAGTTTTTGCTTTTCTGATAAACTCATTTATTTCATAGTGGAAAGAGTCTTCTAGACCCGCCCTTGTTTCTTTTTTTGTTACCGACAGTTGTAGCCTGCACCTCATTTATTCTGCTTTGTCCTCTCCTGCTTTTCTTTTATTCTCCTTTTCTGAGCTATATATTAGAATGAGATATGCAGGAAAGTGGGAGGTAATAAAAGCTTTTGGTATGTTCTGTATTTTTTGCCTCCTCCTAGGGTCAGGAGTAATCCGACAGGTAATGGCTCTTGGACTCTCACCCCCATAAAATAAATATGTTTTCCAGGTATTATACAATGTGTTTTGTTTTTTCCTCTAGTATCTTTGAGTTCAATTTTGAATTTGTTTTAGGGTGTTAAAGATCTGTTGTGATGATTTGGTGTGACTGGAAGATTCCATAAACCTAGTACTAGGCACTTGCAGTGACATTGCCTTGCATTGTGAAGCAGGTGATGGTAGAATTGTTTAAAGAAGGCCAATAAAAATAAAGAATAGGTCTTTGGGATTAGATTATATATTTGTTATTTGCACTGTCATGAGCGAGTTAGCGACTGTACTAAGACTTGCTGCTTGGTAATAAATATACAGTGTGTTAGCACTGGTGAAGGCAGAATGATACTTAGGAGCTATGGTTAGCGTCCCATGTAATGCAAAATGTATAGCTTAATGCAGATTAGATGATAGATGGTTATTTCACTTTAGAATTTTTGGTTTAAATCTTTTAGAAGAGTTTGGACTTGGAAGAACAGTAGATGTAATGATACTTATGTTAATGAGTTGTGATAAGAAACAGGAAATGTTCATGTATGATACAGATTAGCAATGGCTAAAGATCAGATCAAGTAGGAGATCATTTCTGTGATTTGGAGAATCAGTCTAGTGTAAGAGTTCCGAAAAGAATGTTAGATTGTAAAATGGAATTGTCAGTTTGGAAAACGCTTAGAGTAAGAGAAGATTTATTCAAGGAGAAAATTAAAGGTAGCCAGAAAAAGATGTAAAATTGTGTGCGATGATGACATAAGATAGCAATGGTATTGAACAATAAATATTGAGAATTAGAGGAAATAGAGACATGAACTAAATAGTACAAGAAGAAAATAGGTTGCCAACACCCAAAAAGGTTAATGAAAACTTCAGACAGCACAGATCTTTGCCTTTGATTGACATGGGATGGGAAAAGCATACATAAAAGAACTTCAGATGGAACAGACCAGAGTGTTTGTCTGGGATTCACAAGAAATAGGTATGAGAATTTCTTACCTAGATTACGAGTTTTGCGTTCCGGTTTTAACGTTGAAAAAATGGCCATTACAGCGTAAAAACCGGAACGCAGCCATTACGAGTCTTGTCGGTATAGCTGTACTGTAAGCATTTTAGCCTGTAACGCAACATCAATCCCGCACTCAAAAAAATTGAGTGGGATTTCCATAGCGCCGGTATTACAAGTTGTGCAGTGAGGCTAAAATGCCTATACTAACACAATCTGTTCCGCTATCTGAGACCAGTAGTTATGCACAACAAAACTGTTACACAAAACTCATAAATGAAAGGTTACAAAGTACACTAACACCCATAAACCCTCCCTCCTGCATCGCAAACACTAAATTAAACTTATTAACCCCTAATCTGCCGCTTCCAACATCGCCGCCACTAATAAAATGTATTAACCCCTATTATGCCGCTCCCCGACATCGCCCACACTATAATAAAGCTATTAACCCCTATTCCACCGCTCTCCGACACTAAATAAAGTTATTAACCCCTAATCCTCTGGCCTCCCACATCACCGCCACTAAATAAACCTATTAACCCCTAAACCGCCAGCCCAACCCATTTCAAAAAACTAAATTAAACTATTAACCCATAAACCTAACAACCCCCTAACTTTATATTAAAATTACAATATCCCTATCTTAAAATAAATAAAAACTTGCCTGTGAAATAAAAAAACTAAGTTTAAACTAACAATTAACCTAACTATTATGATAAAATTAAAATAACTACAAATTAAATAAACTAAATTACACATTAAAAAAACTAAGACTACTAAAAAAAATTTATATAAAAAAATAAAAAATACTAAATTACAAAAAATAACACTAAATTACAAAAAATAACAAACACTAAATTGCGAAAAATAACAAATTAAATGATCCAAAATAAAAACAACTACACCTAATCTAATAGCCCTATAAAATAAAAAAAGTCCCCCCAAAATAAAAAAAACCTAGCCTACAATAAACTACCAATAGCCCTTAAAAGGGCATATTGTAGGGCATTGCCCTTAAGAAATCAGCTCTTTTTCCCTGTAAAAAATAGAAGGACCCCCCAACAGTAAAACCCACCACCCAACCAACCCCCCAAAATAAAAAACCTAACTCTAACAAAACCTAAGCTACTCATTGCCCTGAAAAGTGCATTTGTATGGGCATTGCCCTTAAAAGGGCATTTAGCTTTTTTGCATTGCCCGGAAAAGGACAGTTAGCTCTTTTAAGAAAGCCCAAACCCTAATCTAAAAAAAAAACACCCAAAAAAAGTTTAAAAAAACCTAACACTAAGCCCCTGAAGATCCACTTACAGTTTTTGAAGTCTGGACATCCAGGCAGCAAGAAGTCTTCATTCAGGCAGCGAGGTCTTCATCCATCCATGCGGCGTCTTCTATCTTCATCCCGGCGGCATCTTCTATCTTCAACCTGGCGGCGCAGAGCGGGTCTATCCTTCAAGACATCCGGCGCGGAGCGTCCTCTTCATACGGTCGCTGCCCTACACTGAATCTTCAATGCAAGGGAGCATTTTCAAAATGGCATCCCTTGTTTTCCTATTGGCTGATTTGATTTTGGACATTCAAATCAGCCAATAGGATGAGAGCTACTGAAATTTTATTGGCTGATTTGAATAGCCAATAATAATATTTTTTCATAGAAAATGTTTAATTATCATTTGTAACCCTGTTCGCTAGTGGCACCTACAAAAATATATTAGGACATAAAAAAACATTAAAGAAAAGCAGAAAATGAGTAAAACAGAAATGATGTGAAAGAAAAAGAGAACAACGGAAAAAGGAGACAAACAGAATATAAATGGTCTGGAGGAGATGGTGAGCAAAGAGAAAGGAAGAGAAAAACAGCAAGGGATGGATTGATACTGACAGAAAGCAAAATGGAAATGTAAAGAGAGTAGAAGAGAAAGATATATGACATCAAGACTATTAATTTTTTTTTAAAATTTAGAAAATGTATTTTCTCTGCAAAACAGGACTTTTTATTATTTATAATCCACTCAATTGACTCACCTGTTGTTGTTGGGTGCTTGTATATTTGGCCTGTGACACCTAAAATAAGACAAAGACATGAAAATACATCCTAGTATGTTTTTGCAGAACAAAATATCATCATGAAAGAAAAGACATATAAATCAAAATGACAGATGAAGAAGAGAGAAAGGCAGAACAGTAAGTGGAGGAGAAGTACACATAAAGCAAAGTCACAAGAAATATATATATGGAGAAATATAGATAACAACTTGACTAGTGGAGAAAGGTAGAAACCAGATGGATGACAAAGAGATAAAGCAAAAGTAAATCAAGTGAAAAAGAGAGAGAAAATGAACTTGAATGTACATGAAATGCTGCAAAATGAGGGTTTAAGGAAATACAGACAGAAAAAGGGGCATGAGAAGTTGAGATTCAGGTGGCACAGGTCACAAAAACAGATAGCAAAAGAAGATGGCAAGGTGAGAGACAGATAGTATAGACTAATATATGGTGCAGACATTTATCAATGGGACGTTGAATGGTGAGAGACAGATGTCACAAGCTGGAAATGTCAGAGACAAATAGCAAAAGGGCATAAAATGAGACAAAGTGCACGGTACTAATCAAAAAGATAGAAAGAAGACCATTTGTAAAAGAAATTAAGTCACAGAAGGAAATTTAAATAAGAAGAGACGTTAAAGGGGCAAGAGGGGTCACAATGCAGATGGCCAGGATGAAAAATTGAGAAACACTACGACGAAAGGAAAGAAAGTAGAATATTGATTTGTAAGAAAGAGTGGCCTCAATCTCAGTCTACAGAAAAATGGAAAAATATTGGCACTGTGATACAGTTAAATTAAGGAAATAATGAGGTTCCAGGGAATTACCTAGAAAACTCAGTATTGCCCCTTTAAATAATGACTACACAAAGAAAAGGTAGGACAGATACGCAAATACTCTAAAAAGATAAGAACCACTGTAAGTCACTCCCCTGTATTCCTGGCCGATAACAGGAAGCGTTGGCTTCAGGTGCCAGGAGCAACTCACACAGTGGTCTTATCTAAATAAACTTCACAAAAGCGTTTCGACCGCTGGACGGGCCTTTCTAAATCTCAGTCTATCATCATCGATCAAATTTTAATTGTTTTTGTATTTGCCCAGAAATCAACTTTACCCAGCAGTGATTCAAACAGTTACAAGAAATGGAAAGAAACTTTGCCATGAGGGGTTACCAGAGAAGATTGTTACAAAATTGCAGAGAGAAAACAGCGTACTTAAGTCAAGAAGAGTCACTGGTACCTAATGACGGTAAAGACCAGGATAACAGAATGACCTTCATCACAACTTTTACCCTGAGTTATTGACACCATGAGAGAAAATTGGTCAATATTGAAATCTGACAGAGATCTACCTCTGGGCAATACTGATCCACTAAGAATGGGCTATCACAGGGCACATTCACTTTGTAACCAATTAATCAAGACCGCCCCAAGGCACTGTTATCTGAAGGAAACCTGACTACAGCCCAAACCAGGTTGTTTTCGGTGCCTGGGGTGCAGCACCTGAGGAGGCCTGACAACCGGCAACAGCTTCAGCCACCCTTACACTACAAGAAGATTCCCCATCAAACATGACCAAGTATATTGTATATTTACTGCACTGTGTATGTGGTCTCTTTTATGTTGGCAAGACCGTAGACAATCTTAGAACAAGAATGGAAAATCATCACTCTTCCATTAGGGCAGCAATCGACAAGAGGACATCTGAACAACTGGTGGCGAGGCATTTCACACAAGCGAAACATAATTTCAAGGACTTGAAGTACATAATAATAGATCATGCACCTCCCCTATCACGAGGAGGGGATAGGGCTAAGCTGCTGTTGCAGTGAGAATCCAGATGGATTCATACCCTAGGGACCATGACACCCCAAGGACTAAATGTGCATCTAGACTGGCACTGTTTTCTATGATAAAAAGTCCAAAGATACAGCAACACTCACGTTGTCTATTTTTTACCTTGATGTTCCAATAAAGATGGAAGTTTGTTAATTGGTGAGTGCTGCTGTATCTTTGGACTTTATTGAATTATTTTGTGGGAGTTCTGTGGAACCCTCTGCAGATTGCACCACCACCATCAACTACCAATGTGCTGTACCTTTTTGAACAGTACTGTTTTCTATGAGTATGGGCAACACACTCAGATCTCATAATGATTGGGAGAACCCATAGATCTGTATTAATGGGTATAAAATAGGCTTATATATGTCCATTAATCCACTGTTATTATTCCCCTCATAATAGTCTCCTGTTTATCGCATACTGTTTGACTATATGTACTCATTTTAATGTGAGCCAGGAAAGTAATACAGATATGTTTTCTATAGGTTTTTTATAGTTGTTTTTAGTATGAGGTTGCCCTAGGGATATGAGTTCTCTTTATAGCTGGAGCTCTCACCAGGTAACTATAGATATATTTTGTACTGGTTGTAATAGGGTTATTATGTCTGGATAAGTAAAATGTGAAACCCTCTACCGCTAGATTAGTACCTTCCTTAGTAATCTATATACTGATACAATGACCCTCATGTAAATATGTACTGTTCATTCTGCCATATTTTAAACATGCTGCTTTGTTTTTCTGTCACAGGTTTTGCTGGCTAGCGTCCTGTTGCCACGAGAATGGTGAGCAAGTAACGTAAGTCACGTGATCACGGCCACTTCTGGTTATGCTGTCAGCAACTTCGCAATGGGGTTCCAAAGGGTGTTTTAAAAAGGGTGAGTAAGTTGTTTCACATTGTATGTCTGTTTGAAAATGGGGGTGACCCTGAAATGTCACAAATAAAGGAGTTATTCTTTCTCTCAAGACCCAGCGAGTGCCTTCTATTTCTGGAAAGTGTATATATATATATATATATATATATATGTGTGTGTGTGTGTGTGTGTGTGTGTTTGCGTGTGCGTATTTAAGAATAAATAGAACATATTCTGCTATGTGAAATACATTGGAATGTGAAATATTAATATTTATTGTCGGGTTACCGCACCTCAAAAAAAATGACGTCTTTAAGGGAATATGTTAACGTGGTTGCAATCTTTGAAGTTTGGCTTATTGCATGTGTTGGGTTAGGGCAAAAAAACTTTTTACCTTCAGCTTGTAAAACATGTGCTACCCGACAAACACAAAAATCTTACTTCTAGCAAAGTTAAAGTACAAGCGAGAGTGATAAATAGTGCTCCACTTGTAATCTAGCTCATTATAGGTTGTCAGTTTAATATCTCACGGTTATTTAGTCTCTGAGAGTCCAAAGTGTAAATACTGTCCACATCTAGGGCCTGATGATCAAAAACCCTTCGCTATGGAGAGAAATCACACAAAATCTTTGGGATTTTTTTTAGACCTTATATTGTAATGAATGTGTCTCTCTTTCACAAACAGGATATTGCATAATGAGATAAACAGTCTCAAACTAAAATCTTTTTTTCAATAAATATTTGAGGGATCTTGCAGTACTGATGAGACTTCATAAATCATCTCCATATACAAAGAAGGAAGTGCTAAACCTGGGAAAAAGCAATAGCATTATAGCTTGTTCTATGGCTAGTTACCACCCTAAGAGCAGACTCTTTTTCTCAACATGTACCTCTCACAGAGAAGAACTTTCCTGTAGTATTTCAGTCTGTTTCTGACTAAACAGTGCAGTCCAGTCCCGGAATACTAGGCAATCCATCTCTGAATGAGAGAAACGGCAAAACCCCAGACGTATGTTTCACCCTAGTGTGGGCCTCGTTGTTGAGGTGCAGCCATATCCTATAGGCACACTGAGCAACAGGTCAACGTCTGGCTTCCCACATCACCCTTAGGGAGACATCACAGGGTCATAATTTGCATAAAGAAAAACAGAGAAGTGCTCAACCTGGGAACAAAAAATAGCATAATAGCTTGTTCTATGGCTAGTTACCACTCTAGAAGCAGCCTATTTTTGCTCAACATGTACCTTTCACAGAGAAGAACTTTCCTGTAGTATATCAGTCTGGTCCTGACTAAACAGTGCAGTCCAGTCTTGAAATACCAGGCAATCCCTCTATGAATGAGAGAAACAGCAAAACTCCAGACGTATGCTTCGTCCTAGTGTGGGCCTCATCAGTGAGGTGCAGCCATATACCTCTAGGCACAATGAGCAACGGGTCCATGTCTGGTTTCCTGCTTCACCCCTAGGGAGATCACCTGGCCTGAGCGGAGAGCTTTAGATCATCAGTCCCCTAGTCTTATAGTCATCCCTCAGTCTGAGGAAGGACCACAAGAGAAATCAGGGCAAACAAAACAAAAGGAAAATAGTAAACCCAAAAGATAAGTAAGGGCCATATCAAAAAGAAGCTCTGGTAGCAAGCATATACTATGGGCCCCACTGTGGTGTCTTGGCCTCAGCCCACACCAATTTGCCCAAATAGATTCTCCTCTTTAGGAAGTCGAATCTGGAAGTTTAGTCCCCTACCAGGGAGCTGTTCAAAGGTCCAGTGAGCATGTCCCACTGTAATATATTTCCAAAAAAAGTGTCCAAGCTGTTGTTAAATTTGTTCTGAGTTGCTGGAGTAATAGACGTGAAATTGCATCCACTGGTGGGCATTCTCCAGCATCACCTCTCTCGGACCGTAAGTCAGTGTCTTTCTCTTTCTTGTTTCATCAATAGGTATGCTGGTGGTATCACTCACAGAGACTGTGTCTTCAGTTAGCAATATAAAGGATATGTAAAATATGCCTGTCTGCTATAACTGTCCCTTTTAGACTGCCTTCCCTGCTTCTGTCAATCATGCTGTTTGGGGAGATGTCTGTATTCATTCTACTGCTGGAACTTACCTGCCTAGTTAATTATTCATGCACCTGATTTTCTCAGCCTCCTTTAAGTCATGTCATTGCATTAGCTTTGAAGTTTGTTCCAGATGTACAGATCGATGTGTTTGTTCCAGCATGGACTTTCCTAGAGATATTAAAATTACAGCCTTTCCTGTCAGCTAAAGTCTGAATTCTACTAAATCGCAAGTATCCATATATTTCATGCATTGTTTCCTGGACACTGCTATTATTCTAATTCTGGACTCAATTTAAATTACAAGTTTGTAATTTGCTCTGATTGCTGCAACTGAATCCTACTCTGAACCTTACAACTAATCACTGCTATAAATTGTCATTGCTCAAATATCCTCCTGCAAATAAATATATTCCGAACTCTGCATTTATGTGTTCAGTTTAACAAACGGCTTCACTGTGATTCTCCAATATTTGCCACACGAGTATTTAATGCTTAACTTGCAACTTGCCTTTCACCTGTGCTGCTCTGCTTATTACTCTGTCATACAGCTCTAACTAATATTATGCACTGTGAACCCTGCAGCAACTCCTTGCATCTATAAAGCACAATCTCCTATCTATTTCCTTTGAAGCCTAAATATCTTGCATTGTTATGTT